>NC_091122.1:19015000-19290000 GCF_040183065.1 Periplaneta americana | reverse complement strand
GAAGTGTTAAATCTTGTAGGAGTCTCACAGTACATTTGTTTTCCGTAATCTAGCAGACTCTATGCCAACATAATCAGCATGGACATTAATTTAACCTCAATTTCATCTCTCTCAGAATGTACACCTTCAGTTCACCCCTTTGTTTCTTCTGTAGTCTTTCTCCTTTTTTTTTTCTCCCTTCGCACACATCATCATGCAGTAAATTATCATGCCAAGATGTTGTTTATTCTCGTCCTTAAACTCTGTTCTCTACTGCGTCATTTTATTTGAAGGTGCGAACTAAGGATGTGAAAGTAGAATAAAGTTTTCTTATTATTTTCTCTGTTTATTTGTTGGTATGAATCTACGATATGCGTTTTGTAATAATAATAATAATAATAATAATAATAATAATATATTAGATGTAATAATAATAATAATAATAATATATTAGCTGTAATTTTAATAATAATAATAATAATAATAATAATTATATTATTATTATTAAAATTACAGCTAATATATTATTATTATTATTATTATTATTATTATTATTATTATTATTATTATTATTATTATTATTATTATTATTATAATTACAGCTAATTTATTTTAAAAATATATGTCATTATTTTCACTCATGTTTTCTATTTAACTTATCGCTACATACGCTAAGATAATTTGTTAGTGTGAACTAAACATGAATTTAAAGTGATGCATACCATCGGATGTTTTATCAGGGCAATTAACATGAATTTAATGTGGTGCATACCATCGGATGTTTTATCAGAGCAATTATATCTTACAGCAATATGCTGATTCGTCAGGTGGTTCCATGTTCGGAACTCAACAAACAACCAACTACAGCTTTCCAACAATTACTCAGCATGAAGATCGATCACCATCTCATAAATCTACACGGACAAATAAAGACCTACTAATGAACATGAAGGTTTCATATTACCCTAAAAATATAAGGAAGTCTCACAAACAGGGTCATCTCAAGAATGAAACTGGTAAGAGAAAACAATTTTAACAATAGCCTAGTTTTAATGTAATTTTTTCAGTTAATAGCATGTGCTTGAAGCAGTAGTCTTGTTAATTTTTGTGATCCTGATGACTTGTAAAAAAAAATCAATATATGGAAACCTCATAAATTAGAACCCCAGCAAGAATTATACGGAGTATTCCTTCAACATAGGATGAACAAAATACGTCTTTCTTTAAATGGAACTGTTCCATTTTATAATGTTGTTCACGATGCCCTGTTGGTTTGACCTAAAATCCAATTATTTCCGTGTTACTTTGAAAGAACTTCCAAAATGCCATGATTCTATCAAGATGACACCACAATGCTAAGGAAAATTGAAAACATACCAGGAAAATTGAAAACATACCCTAACACATGAAGTATGCGTATGAGTATCATGAGAGTTGCTTCATTTGTTTCTCATGATTACCCGAAAACAAAAATACATTGTTGCACAGAGAACTCACTTCTAATATATTTTGTAAGAATGAAGGTAGGCGCTCACTTACCGAAAAAAATTCGTTCGTTGCGTTCGGATTTTTATTATAGTATCGCTCACTTGTCCGAATTTCCGATTTAATCATCAAATATTGATGCAAATCATCGCTAGAGCGCATTATTTCATTGCAAAGTTCTGAGCTGAACCTAGAAATAAAATGAATAGCTTTGTACCTTAAATAAATTATTAAGGACATACCTCGTTAATTTAGTATTTTCACAATCTCACCCCATATATTCTTTCTCCATGTTACATTGCTATAATTCTAATTTAATAAATGATAAAGCTCTTCATATCGTTGGAATTAATAAAATAAGCTTCGCGTCATCCATTTCATTATACTTTCAATATTACCGCGTTTGGAGGCCTTGCAATCGATATATTTGCCATGAATTCTTTATTTCGATCTCGGACAGTACGGAAATCCGTTTAGAATTATCTGGCCAGTATTTTTAACGGAATCCGATCATGTGGACAGAGACGATACGGCCAAGTGGGTGATGCTCCATTTAAAATAATGCAAAGAATAAAAATCCGAACGCGGCGAACGAATTTTTTCCGGTAGGCCTAAGTGAGCGCCTAGCTTAAACATGTTAAATTCCACGAATAAAGTGAGTACCGGTAACGATGTGTTGTTGTTTTTTTCCATCATCTTTTTTTTTTTTTTTTTTTTTGCGATTTCAGTTCTTTTACACGTGGACTATAAATTTGATTACATTATTTCCAGAAAATGGAAGAACAAAGTGACCTGTCACATCTGTCCCGTTTTAGCTTCAAAAAATATAATGTTCCGTTTTTAACTAAAAAATATTGGCTTTACCGTTTCTAGGCGGGAAATTTTGATCATGCCATGTTTTTAGCTCAAGATTTGTGATGATATTCCGTTTTTAGCTATATAAACGTGGTCATATCCTTTTTTAAGCTCATAAAAGTGTAGTCATATCACTTTTTTTAGCTAAAGAAATTGTTGTCATGTTCCGTTTTTAGATCAAGAAATTGTTGTCGTATTCCGTTTCGCAATTCAAAATATTACAGTCGCCCCAATACAATTTAATTCATAAATAAGACGGCAATGTAAAAATTTCTACTCGTTATAAATTTCAGTAATAAAGAGAACTAAAGTTACGTAATAGTTCCAGATGTGATACACAATATTGAACAAGAGCCCTGAAAGTTTATTCACTTACCAGGTTTTTATTAACAATGATAAAGAAAGTAATTTATGGTAGAATAGAATATTTTAATTAACTAATACTTGAATTACAAGTTACAAAATCAATTTCATATCCATAATTTTCGTTACATACTATGTTTCTCTTTTCACAACTATTTGTAATATTCTGGTATAAAATTGCTATATTTAAAAATTAATATCACACAAATACAGAACTTCAGCATTACAAGAGAAAACTTTTTTTCTACGTACGTGTGGAAAGACAGAATTTCCGACAAGAAAACTGGCACTGAAAGGAAGTTCTCCTGCACTGAGTCGCACTCACTTTCAGCACGAGAAATTATGGGTGAAATAAAGTGTGGGAAGAAATTAATTTTCAGTTTTTATGGAGCATAAGATAAATGTACTCTTCAATTCTAAGTAACAGTTACAGATTATATTCTATTAAACAAAAAAATAGATTCCGTACTCATATCCAATGCGTAAGTGAACAATTCTGATTCTTGTTTTAAGATATTATTGTATATTGGTACAAATTAAAAAAAAATTGGAAATATATTCAAAATATATTTTGTATGAAGACGCATAGGAGAATTGAAACACATATAAAAAATAATCTCTATTTAAAAGCATATTCAATTCTGTATTAGTTTGTTGTTACAGTAAATCAGATACAGGAGAAGGTTCTTAGCAATGTTCCAGTCTTCATTGAACCAAACAAACATATGGAGGATGTACGACGAGAAAATGGCAGAAAAAGCTACGTCAGTTCTGACAAATATGAAAGTGCAGTACAGGTAAAGCATGTCCCTACAATTTATTTTACACCATTCTATATAACGGACTAAACATTGCATTGTATTACTTACCTCAATAGATGCTTTTGTTATTTTTTTCTCTAAAATTGTATATCTTAAATTAATTTTCAATGAAGGTTTAAGTAGTTCAAACATTATTTTAAAATTATGTAAAAGTGAAAATAGTATACACGATGGTAATATAATTGTGCAGATTTTAAAACCTTATTCTTTGGATAGAGTACAACAAAAATTCTAATACGATATTAGTTCTATATGAATATTTTTCTCACAAAAAATAATAATTTCCTCTAATGTTAACACTGTTTCACATAGTAAGTGCTGTCCATACGATCCTGATTTTTACTATTATCGTTAGAGAAACTGATAAGGAATTATTTATTCCCTTGCAGTTTTTAAATAAAATGAACGGTTTTCTTGCGAATTAAATAAAAAAAATTAACACGTATCGTTATTTCTTGCCATTAGGAAGTCTGGCAAATATGCTGCTGCAGTGAATAGGGGCGGAACGCTGCTATCCAGACCGCGCGCGCGTGTGTGTGCATGTGTGTGCGTGCGTGTGAGCCGGCGATGTGCTGTTGTCTTACTGCGCAGACTTTCAGCCTAATTTTCTGATTAACCATGCACTTAATTACACAACGCATTATAATACGTTTTATTTATTTTAATGTAGGCATATTCTATTGCTGCCTTCAATCTGTGCAATTATACACTGTGTCCCAAAAGTCATGGTGGTTTTTCAGAGGATTATATTTTTTTAATGAATCGAGGTAGAAATATAATACTCGTACTGGTGCCAGAAGAAAATAAAACTCTCAAAGTTTCTCGTGTGTAAGTTTGAGGCACTGAAGGAAACAAAAGACGATAACAATCGAACCAACGAGTTAGTATCTAACGTATTTTATGTTAACGAATGTTATTCTCGTGTGATGGTTCTTCCTTAAAGACGCGACGAAATTCACTTTTCTTTGAACATCCTTAATGTATAATTAATTATAACAATGAAAATTATTGCATTTGTTCGATTCTTACCGACTTTTGTTTCCTTCAGTGCCTCAAACTTACAGACGAAAACCTTTGGGAGTTTTATGTTCATCTGGAAACAATATTACATTTCTACCTCTATTCATTCAAAAAATAAAATCCTCTGAAACCCCACCCTGACTTTTGGGACACAGTGTACCACTTTCACCTTGTATACAATAGTAAGAATATTGTCTGCTTTAATTTAAAGCAGTAAAACTTGAAAATGTATTATATTAAGCACATTAAGAACTTTACCATAGGCCACTGTGGGTTCTCACGAACAGGTTGCTTCACCATAGGAACTACAAGTTCAAAAAGACAAATGTGGTCAGATGGAGCAGACAGTTGAAAGGCTGCGCGGAGTTCTTGAAAGCAACCGAGTGGCTATTCGAGACATGATGCAGTCCAAGACCTTAGTTCTCGATATGGCTAAGCAACTTCGACAGAAGTATGAATCTATAAGGTCAGCTCGCTCAACTGCAGAGAAAGAAGTACAGAAACTTAAGGTAATTTCCATGTAACATTTACAAAAAGAAATGTTTATCAATTAAAAAATTATCATTTCATACAGAGACTATAAATTTCAGTTAATGTAATGCCATCGTCTAGTTAAATTGTTATAATTTTTCATAATATTCAACCTCTCGAGATTTGTGAAGTAAATTCCAGAATATTATGTACTGTATATACTGAAATATTGTTCCAGTCGATAAACAAATGAGTTTAATTAATTTTGTATGAATCTTAAATTCATATAATCCACATAATCTGGGAGTATACGAATTCATTAGCATAATGTTAGTGTTGTAGAACTATAATACCATAGAATACGAACTGGTAATGTAGAATACGACAGTTTTCCTATCAGCAGTCATAGAATACAATGCAACCTTTTATACAACAAGGTTCTGCTAGTTGCATATATAACAGGCGATGTCATTCATCAATGCTTTAAAATGACGAAATAAGCAGATTCTATAACATAGGGCTTCTTGGTCTAGAGATCAGCATTCCTGACTACAAATCATGAGATCCCGGGTTCAATTCTCGTCCTCAGCATGGAAATTCGTCCTTGAAGGAACTTTTCTGGAACTCGGTTAAGTTCTAGAAGTTTTAGCCCAGAAACAAAAACGGTATTTCAAAGTGCGCAGAAACAAAGTGCTTCTACCGGTCATACTGGAGTGGGGATTAAGTCATTTGTCATGAAACTCTTGAAGAGTAAATATCTGTTTCTGTGAAGTACGGTTTACTCTATACTTGTTTTTTTGAAAGATGGGACATGACAGGTAAGCGGCCGAACTTAGAACTACAGTGCTATGTTGCCAATATGGACTACCACGCTGCCAGGTAGCAATTGACGTTAAGATGGCTAACGTTAAAACATTAATTGACAATTGACGCGAAGGTAAGAAAACAATACAAAAATCGACAGAGAATCAAACACGAAACGTATCAATGATAACATTGTGTACACAATAAATGTCGCCAAGAGAGCTATTAAGCACTCGCCATGTGGGAACGGTAAGTTTGGCAACTCAACCGTTGTTGCCATAGCAACGGGCCTACCACGCTATGTGACATGCAGCTGTTTTTCCGATCGCAACGCTCCTGGCATGTCCCATCTTTCAAAAAAACAAGTATAGAGCTTAGATAGGGTAATACAGCACTGTCGTATTCGTACTAAGTTAGCGTATTTCGAGTATAAAATGGTCATACTTCTCGTTATCAGTTAGTGGGCGTGAAAGTATGACGGCAGCAATAGAAGCGCTATAGTCTGTTGTCACTCTACCTGGATGAGTGTATATTAAGGATTTCTATAGATAAAAGCACATTAATGTTTTCTTATTATAAAATAGATTTTTCAGACTGCGGTGGTATTGGCAGTAGGCCTAATCTCTAGCTTACAACTTCGATATTAATTCATGACATGATTATTTGAACGTAGGAGATATCCTGGATATGGTATGGATATTATCGATATGATATGTTATACTTACAAAGCACACTTAATCTATTACATTATATACTCGTACAAGGGTTGGGGCATAAGTCACGGCAACTATTTTTTATTGTGAGAATTCGAGCGTGGGTGGAAAATGTGAAATATTCAGATGAAAGGACAAGGAATGGACGAACATTTAACAACACGCCAACATTTTGCTCCTCATGTTTATTACGTTCGTTGCCATAACATTACAGAATCATTACAGCACACATACCCGTTCTAAAGGCCCTCAAAGTAGCTTCCCACCTCGCGACTGTCCGGTATAGAAGGACATTATGCCCCCAGCTTCTATCACTCTCTGTGGCATTCTCTGGCATTTCTCCCACGGAGAACAGTCATTTTGATATTCGAGCTTTGTTCAACATGGGTTACATCCATACTGCACGACGCTACACCAACAACTGATTTAACATTACTCTCTGTTCTATTACAGACAAACACTGAGTCATTTTGTGTTGTGGACACACACTATGACTGTACAGCTTCCGTGCGACATATGATATTTTATGTTACCAACCTTTACCTTTAAAAAATAGTTGTTATTACTTATGCCCTAACCCTCGTATATATAGACCTATATATATTGTAAAATACTGACGTATTTATTTCCAGATTGAAAACAGTACACTGCTCACTCAGTTACAATGGGAAATAACTTCAAAGGAGAAGTTGAATGCCCAAATAGAATTTCTAGAAGTAGAGAATGTGTCGGCTAAATCTAAGAGAAAAGAAATTGAGCAGCGTCTTGTTTCAGTTGAAAAGGACAATGAAATGTTAAAGAGTAAAGTACAATATTTAGAAATGAGAGCTAGTCAAGCTGAGGAACGTTTACTGAACAAAGAATCAGAGTTAAAAACGAGGTAGGTTATAATGCAAAAGCACTTCATATCTTATCAAAATCTGGAGATATAAATCGTTGAATAGTTTTATGAGAATTTAGACTGACAGTGTCTGTGTTTGGAATTTTGGTTTTCCATCTATGTGTTTAAGAATTAATATCTTCGGGTTCCGTAAAGTAATTCTTTAACTTTCAGTTATGGAAACAATTACATCCCTAAATATTAAAAAATACACTTTATGACAATTTTATATATCAGAGGATTCCAATCTTTTTTCACTTGCATACTATTTCGCAACTCATTTCCATAAATTATACCCTTCACGTCAGTGGAACGTTTGTGATAAATATACTTCATGTTGCTGTAAATAAATATGTTGTATTGTAAGCAAATGGCTCAACAGAATTAAAAAGCAATGAAATAATGTGTTGGCGCATAGCCCAGATTGTGTACGCGTACTCCAGGTTGGGAACCACTGTTCTGTATTAGGCTAAATATGTTGAGGTTTCAAGTGGTATAATATTATTCCAGAATATCGCTAGAAAATCCAGATATCCAAGCTCTTGTTAAGGATAAGATAAACTCAGTACAAGCAGCTGCAAATGAGCAACTCAATCAATTTGGGAGAACTTTAGAAGAGAAAACAAAAAATGTAAGTGAACTTCAGTGCAGATGTAAGGAACTGGAAAATGAGCTGAAAGAAACTAAGAAGAAAGACAAGAGAAAGTGAGTATGCATATTTATAATAATAATTATTACAGTTATATACACAGTGAGCCAAAAAAACCGGCACAAAATTTGAAATGCTCCATTTTCGGAAATACATAACATTAATTTATAATGAATACACTGTTGGAAAGAGTAGACTTTAGAGATGAGCAGGACTTTTTATTATGTTTTTTAGGCTCAATTAAAATCTATGGAGGTCAATACACAAAGCTGCAAAAAAATGTGGTTTTTGAAGACAATTTATTATATCAAAATGTAGAAATTGAATATTGGTAAAATTAATAATAATAATAATAATAATTCATGATCTTTCAAATAAATAGCATTTAAAATGATGCTCTATGTGACCGCCATTTGTCCACACAACCATTTGTAGACGTCTTCTTCACTGTCCAATAGCACTGGATATCTGTCTTTGATCAAGACGGTCCCAACATTCAAACAAATTTCAAAAAATGTTATAATACAAAATTTACTTTTCTTGATTTTTTTTTCAGATTTTTCCAAATGTATAAAAATTACAGTATGTGTATTTAAACAGTGTTGATTTGGTCAGTAAAAATTGAAGGAAAGCGTTATTATCCAGTTTGTACTTTTCATATGTTGAATACTGCCTAAACAACGTCTATAATAAATGCAGGACAGAACCGAAAATAGTAATAATGCGAACATATTAATCTTATTTATGATTTTCATTTTGGTATAGTAGTGGTGTTGGTGGTCATGGTGATAGTGATCGTGATGGTAGTAGTGATGGTAGTGGTGGTGGTTGTAATAGTGATAGTGGTCGTGGTAGTGGTAATAGTAATAGCAGCAGTGACAACAGCAGCAGATCTAGTAACATAACAGAATCACGCCTATTAACCGAACCCTCAATTATCTAAACTCCTGTAACGAATTTCTAGATTGCAGTAAGTCTGACTTAGTCTCCTAGTTTTACATTTGAATTTTGCTATTTATGTTAGTGTCATTTACATTAGACTCTTTTTATTGTAACTTGTGTTGTAATATACGTATGTGAAACTCGATTTTACGAAGTCTATTGCATTTTGTAATGCTTAACAACTAAGAAATTTAAAGTTAGATCTATATTAGAATCAAGTCGTTAATTTTATTCAATAAATATGGATTCAATGTGACAACTGCCAGCTAAAACCTCTTTCATGTTCATAATAACATAGTTAAAAAGCGAAATGAAAATTATATTACTTAGGCTATATGAGAGTGATTATTACTTCAATCTAATGATTAAATTAATTATTCGTTATTAATTATTTCCTATACCTAGATCCTCTCAGACTGAAGCTGAATTCCGAAAACTAAAAGTCATTGTAGAAGAGAAGGAATTGTTAATGAAAAATGAACGAGAAGAACTGCTCCGTCTTGTAGAAGAACTCTCAGATGTTGTAAAACAAAACAAAACTAGGTATCACTGCTATACTAGATAAAATATTATACGTAGGTCTATATGTTAATTTTTTGCGTTTAACAGCTGTCGATGTAAATTATGAAATTGTCTCTGTTTCGGAGATATAGGTTCCAGTTTCAGGGAAATGTTACTCGAAATCTGGAAAGTTCACCTATAAATCCGGCAGAATAGGCGACCCTTCCAGGTATTACTGAGTGACATTATCCTGAAGAGGAATCCAATTACAACTCAGTCGCTGTGAAAATCTGAAACGTCATAAGTGAATAAGTTACTAAACACAAAGGTATTTAGTTGACTACATCTGAAAACATTGAAAACCACCCATATAGCAGTAAAAATTTTATCTTGTCTTTAAATAATAAAAAGGTTTTTCGAAATATAAACATCTATGTTAAAAAAGGGAGTTACCGGTACCGGTATTAAATATGATATTATAGAGAATAGTCTATAACTGAAACAAATGATTATGAATTTAAATTCTCACGCCAAAGGCTTGGAATTATCCTTTCATACTGGCGACTCTGTTATAGAGTACTGTCCATAGCGTCTGATCTAGTCAGCACTGCTTATGGCTTGAAAGAAACTTTACAAATGTAATCTTCATCTTACGATGTTTGGTGACGTATGCACGTCCGTTGATGTGACATATTAATGAATTTAAATACTATTATAGTCACAATCATGCCATGGTATGAAAGAAAAATTTCACAACCTCTGAACAGGAGAACAGGAAGTCGCAGGTTCGATTCCCGCTCGAGGTTGTGAAATTTTTCTTTCATACCATGGCATGATTGTGACTATAATAGTATTTATATTCATTAATATGTCACATCAACGGACGTGTATACGTCATCAAACATCGTAAGATGAAGATTACAAATGATTATGTTATTGACGTTTATTAGTCTGCTAATATGAACACAAGCTTTAATTATTTACAGAATAGCAGAACTGACCAATATCAACAAGCAGCAGGAAGCATTAATCCAATCTCAAATAAGTGTTATTATTAGTAAGGTAATGTACCACAGCCATGATCAAGTAATTAATCTGATAATCATAGATCTAAAAAAAAAATCTGGAAATATAAATTTACAAAACTCTTTTCCACCAAAATCGCAAACAACTTTATAACCAATCTTTAAAATTTCCAATCATTTTCGAAATTAGTTTATTGTCTAATATCAGGTTTTAGGTTTAATTAATTATTACATTACGGTACATGCAGAATGAAAAATATTTTTCTAGACAGAAGCATCTAAATGACAATATATTTTCATACGGTTCATAACTGAAAAATATCCTGCATTGAGTCATTAACATATGTAACACTCTTGTAAATTTTAATTAATTATGTGTTTTGTAACATGAGTCATATGTACCAGAAATCATATCGACATTTTCCAAATTTATATTTCTTGGAAATCTTTTTTCAAAATAAACCTTTTTCATTAATAAGACATAACTACATAAAACTCATGAAAATCCATTTTGTCATGCATATTACTATGTACATTTTAATTTGTTCAAGGTTTAGATTTCCTGTTTCTTAACCATATCTGATGATGCCGAAAAGGCGAAAACGTTAATATTTCATATACAATGTTATAGCAAATAAACATTTGCAAAATAGATAAATCTTATAGATTGAACTTGAAACATTTTATTATATTGAATTAGATTTATCTGAAAACAAAATGAATTGTAAAATATTAGGCTATTTTACTGTATAAAGCACAATGCTTCAATAATCATATTTTGCGATGTTTTTAATTATCTAGGAGGAACAAATAACTTTGGCAAATAAGGAAACAGAAGTGATGAGTAAGCAAATCTCAGAGTTAGAAAATCAGATGATGACACTTCGTCAATCAATTGAAACACACAACCAAATAAAAGAAGAGTTGACTCATAAAGCTTCAGAATATGAAAATGAAAATAAACATTATGAGATAAGAAATGAAGCTCTTGCGAGAGAACTACATGTCTGCAGGTAAATTAATAGTAAAATATTATACAAAGATAATCTTTCCACAAAACTTGGTTAATTTAAAATCATACAATTAAATTATGTTATTTTCAAAACCATGTACGTTATATAAAAATGTAATAAGAAGCAAACACACGATTTGATTATGAACTTGGAACATTGAAATTTGTAACTAATTTAATTACAGAATAAAATCCACCTATTTCTTTAGGCCTATGCATAATAAGACGAAATTAAGCTTCTTTAGCATCGATTTCATTAATTAAATATCGTAGCAGTACGTATACAATGCATTTTAATATGTCCTAGTAATATGAATGTTACAATGAAATACTGTACATAGTTAATTCTTGTCTTTTCTTCGAAAGATTAAAGGATATTTACATATAAGTACAGACATATTTTTAACTAAATAAATTTTCATTTTCTCATTAGAGTAAGTATTGTGACACTGCAAAAAACTAATTTCGAGATTTTCATGGAAATACACTTGTTCGAAAAAGTAATTTCGGGCATGCTGTCTGTTCCTGGACAACAATTTCTTCTACACTAAAGGTAAAGATATTCCCTTAACACGCCATGAAGGCGCATGGGGGGCACAGAGATAGAACTCCATACTTTCATGACTCGGCAGAAGACTGAGTGATTTGAGCTAAACTATTAGACGGATTTTGTTCATATTCAAAATCACAAATCAATTTATCCGGGAATGATGCACATGAAATATAATAATTCTTAGTAAAAAATTAATGGATCTCAATTTGAAATCAAAAACACACAATGATATTCAATAGCACTCCATTTCAAAAAGTTTGTTAGACGATTTTTTCGTTAATTTTTATTATGTAAAATAAACTGCCAAATGAGACGACCCAGTAAGTTTCTACAGAAAAATGTTTGGCGTAGAATAGTTCATTAATATCAATAGACTTATTTATAATTTCGTTGCGAATTTTGTTAAACCTCCTGTTTGCTCCATCCTCATCCTCGGCCAGGAACCAGTTACTAGAGTGGAACAGAGGAGAAAGCTTTATGGATAAAAGTCGTGTCTGTGGCTCAAGTGATAGCATGTTGGATTTCCATCCAGGCGGCCCAGGTTCGATCCCTGGTCAGGTCGTTATGGAATTTGTGAAATCAGACGTTGCAGAGGGTTTTTCTTAGGATACTCATTCTTTCCTATATCGTTATACAAACACTCTCAACATTTCACTCATTTCATCCATCATCTTCAATAGTTCAAAATAGGCTGAGGTGAAGCCTTGGGAGTGTTATGGGTTTCCGATGCTGATATAGGAAGGACTTGGAGCTCGGGCCCTGGGACTAATCAGGGATTCATCTGAGGATAGAACCTAGCTCTGTCAGGGCTGATAGATGACTCACCTGTCAGTATTGGATCCACGAATGTCACCCAGACCATTTGTCGGACTTGGACAATCAACGAATATACACAGCAAACCGTAATTCATGTCATTAATTTCAGGGGGTTAAATATTTGAGATATCTTAAATATAAACGTTTAATACAGTTTTGCTCATTCCTGCGCGTGTTAAAAAAATTAATGAACACATAGTAGCGTATTTTAAGGAAACTACTGACTAAACTCCCAACATCCTGAATAAATTTAAGAGAACAGTGATTTTTAATAATGAATGATTGAATTAATTTTAGTTTTATTCCTTAGATTTGTAGAAATTTGATCTGAACAATTGTAAATTTTCGTTCCTCAGAGCAATTTTAAATTGTACGGAACCGTGATAACACTGTAAAAGGTTATTGTAGAGCCAACAAATACGTACAGCCAGAGTACCGGTATATGCTTGATAGAGCAATGGAGGAGACAACAAGAAATGTAAATATTAAATGTACCGATAAACAAACAGTTGCGTTTAAAGATAGGCTTGGAAATGTATTTTTTCTTATGTAAGTTCACCGGCTAATTAACTGAAGTGGGAGACAACTATGTATTTATAATTAGTTAAAGTAAAATACTGCTATCTACTTCCCTCTACGCGTTTAAAACAGTGGCGGTTCCTCTATGGAACAGGCTGTTCCCTTCCTCCCTGAGATTGTGAGATATACTTCATTCTAAAGGATAGGCCTACTTGCAGTTTTCGAAAAGCGAAAACAGCTATCGTTAGCAGGTTTATTGCAGTGAAGTGAAAACCACTCGAGCGAGCCCTTCCCGTGTAGCCTACAGTGCGTGATGATGTGAGTGAGAGTCTCAAGCAATGTTTTCTCCGAAGTAGGCTCGAGCGGATACGAACTTACCCGAGTATCGCTGGAAGCTGTAGAAGTTACCTCTTCCCTCGCAGAGTATTGAGAACAGGGGCGGCTACAGTGCTACAGCACAATGATAATTTTTGCTCAAATGTATTTACAATACCACCATGGTATTTGATCTGCCATTTGACAATTTTCCGTGGTTATGTTCATGACGCGTCATAGAGTGTTTAGTCTTCGCTCTTAGCTCTTTGGTGCCTCAGGGGGTACGTTGTGCTACTCAAAACTCTACATGAGAATTTAGACAATTAATGCGCATGTGCGAAGCTGAAATCACTGCTCTGATTGGCTATTTTTACGCAGGGAAGTGCTGTAGTCAGCTTCAGCACTACACAGCTTGAGATTGCAAAAGTAAAGCGTAACGAAAGAATGCTTGTTTGTGGAAGAACTCGGAACTATGTACAATGTATTTGGTAATTCAAGTGTCCGGCTGCTGCTGCCATCTACCTGTTTTTTGAGGTTCCTCCTGAATCAGTCAGCAAGAGACAGAAAATGGAATCCCAGAAAATTGATGCCAAGGAAGTATATGACCGTACAATTCAGGAAACTACTTATCGTTTCCAGTCTTTAAGCTACCTAGACGCAACAAAATTGTTAAACAGCAAATTTTTTGACAATTTTTCGCATAATTTTCCTGAACGCGAACTTGAAGTTGCTGTCAACAGCTATACTGTACTGAACAAAAGAGTGTTAAAGACACAAATTTGAGTTCTATACGGAAGACCAGACTTCCGGAATATAGATGAAGCTGTTCAATTGTTACAATACACAGTCTCCAACAATTCACAGGATCCATTCGTGAAGTAACGAAGTTGTTAAATATTTTGGTTACAAAACCAATGACCACTGCTGAGCCAGAAAGATGTTTTTCTTGCTTAAAACGCATAAAAACGTTTTTAAGGAACACTATGTCCCAGGATCGCCTCACTGCTCTTGCAATACTGTCGATAGAAAATAGTATGATGTCCAAGATGGAGGGGTTTAACACCAGGGTAAATGACAAGCTCTGTAGTAGGAAGGAACGTCGTATGGTTTCATATTTCGTCACTAGGCGAGTCTCAAATTAAGATAAATACATATAAGTGTAGCCTATACAGTAGGCCAATACAGAGATTGTAGCACACTCATTATTTTGACCACCAGCCGCTACTGATTGAGAAGTGTGAAATACACAGTTTTGTCAAGCTAGTTTATTTATATAGTGATAATTCGGAAAACAATTAAGTTCGAAGAGTTTTTCGTGTGACATAATATTGTGTGAAATTATACAATAGATCATTAAAAAAATCCGTACGATTTACGCATTCGCCGGCCTGAGTTAAATCTGACGAAATAGTGGCAATGGCACAGGTGATTCCTGTCTGTTCCAACTTCACAACGAGACCGAGCGCGAGCGCCCTGATGCAAACCAAGACAGGGAGTGTTGTGTTATCGATCAGCTGAAGTCGAGAGCGTTTAGTTCGATCAATTTTGCTGAGAAAAGCGCGGTTATTTTTAATGGCAAACCTACTCCTCTCCTTACAGAACTTAAAACTAAAACAGAATCTTATACAAGACATTAATTTTCAAAGTACTTACTATAATTCTGTGAAATGGTCAACTGGGTGCTCGTCAAGCTGTAAATTGTAGGTTTAATTTTGGTTTATTTATTTTTAGTCAACGGTATTATATATTTAGGCTTAATAATACCAATATAATATCATTAATATATTCTTTTTCTGATTAAGTTGTAACTGAAGTAAAAAAGAAGGAATTGGTAATGTTGATAAATCATAATACATATTATTATTATTATTATTATTATTATTATTATTATTATTATTATTATTATTATTATTATTATTATTATTATTATTATTATTAGGTTTCTGCCCTGTTCCCCATCGATAAATAGCACCGCACGCCACTGGTTTAAAACAGAACAATTAAACAGTATTACATTTTATTTTTTGTTACGACATTAAAAACAATCTACATGGTAATGACCTCCAACTCCCCTACTCAAAACACGTCCAGTGAACACAGCAGACCACTTTATATTCAGCCACTGATTACAACATTGCACGATGGCACAATTCACATATTTAAAGTTGCACATTTTTCTGGAAAACTATCCAAAACACAGCAAAATGGTACTTTGCTTAATTTTGTTGCTGTTTTCTAAAGATATCATCCGCCAAAATTAATAACATAAAATTATGGTTCACCTGGTATAGGGTGCACAATGGGGCAAAGCAAGCCTTGGTACAAGGATTCGAGTAATTTAGAAAATGGAAGTTCATCTTCTTGTTTGGATCTTTAGCAAAATTTGTGTCTCTTTTGAATAATAGTCACAAAAATAAACTATAAATGGCGGCGTAAAACGCATAATGAAGAGGTATGTGGAAATTTCGTGACACTCATTTTCATTAATTGTATTGGAGATATGGAGGATGTTAAAAGCATTAACGTATCTTTTGATTTAAGGTGTGCGTTGGATACTGAGAAAGATAAACTACGGGTCAAAAATACAATTATAGATGATCAAAATGCAACGATAAAGCAACTAAAGAACACTCTCAAAGAAAAAAGTGATGAGTTCAAACAAATATCAAAGGATTATGAACAAATGGAGAAAGATCTTTGTGCAGAGAAACTAAGCAAGCAAAAACTTATTACCAAAATGAATGTGAGTATGAAGTCCGATTGTGATAATGGTGCATAGGAAATATTTTCCTTTATGCATTAATCATAAAAATTCAAAGTTGAGAAGTGATATCAATCTGTTTATACCTATATTGGGACCATAAGTGCTGCTTTCAATCTCCACCGCATTTTAGAAATGAAAAAAAAAATTGAATTAAGATACAGTTTTCTGATAGTAACCAGGCGAACTGGGTTATCTGTATTATTATACCGGAAAGGAACTGTAATTTGTAAATGTATATGGCTCTTTCAGCAACTACAATGGCATAAGGAGCAATTAGAAGATCAAATTGTTGAGCTGGAAGACGAACTAAAACTTGCTGAGTCAGGTGATGAGAAACATCAACAGATGTTGCTGGATCTAGAAAAACAGGTACCGTATAATACAATCTGATCGAGTTAGTGATAATATTTTATGTCTCTCCGAAATCATCTTCACTGCAAGAGTATCACATGGCTTAAATGCAATTAGTATAGGAAAGCCCAAAATAAGCATATAAAATTGAAATCGAAACTGTTATCATGCTGCAGAAAAAAAATTATTGGATTTGTCGATAAACGGTAAAGGGGCTAGAATAATAGCCAATTATTGGCTGGACTTTAAATGCAATGAATAGATTTTAAAAAGTAACAACGTTGCAATTTTAACTTGAAAGTGCAACTGAAAAAAATTGTGAATCTGAAATACTTTTAAACAAATTCTACTTTTTTTTTTTTTAACTTTTGTTGTGTTGGAAATATTATTATTATTATTATTATTATTATTATTATTATTATTATTATTATTATTATTATTATTAATTTCATTGATTGTATAGGCCTACTAGAAATTTTAGATCAGCAACGTAGCTTTGAGGTGTGGAACAAGTAAAAAATTATAAAATATTGAACAAGGGAAAGTAAAAAAAAATAGTGAGAATGAATTTTTTACTAGCAAAATGCTATGCATAGTCCAGGTTGATACAGTCTTTTTCGAAGTAGACCCCATTGCGTTGTATGCACTTCATTCAACGTGTCTGCCAGTTTTGGAAAATGTGGTGAACCTGTCTTTTGAAATCGTCTGTAATTTATGCCAGATGTAGGAAAGTACGACAATTATTAATATTTCATTGTAAGTTTCTGTTTTGCTCAAGATACTAATGTAATAATTATTGAATTATTTTAAGGTGGACAATAAACAAAGAGAATGGGCGTTTCAATTGAAGTTGTTGACAAAAGAGAAAGAACAGGCTGTCAATGCTGCAAGGTAATGTACTGTATGTGTTTACTTGAATTTGTCTTCTTATTATTTAAACCATTACTTTTCTACGATATGAAGCACTACTTTCGAGCATTAATCCAATGTCCTCACATTACGACATAATAATTATTTGTAAAATTGAGTTCCCGTATGTTAAATGACTTTATTACTAAAAAGAGTCTTTAAATATGCAACTTCTTCCCACCTTCCACCAACCAATGTCGACAATGTCATAAGACACCTATGGCAACCCTGAGCAGTCCTGGAAGATATGACGATGTTTATACGTTTTCTAGTATGGAAAATTAATAGCATTTGATTGTATTTCATTGCAATTATATCTTCGTGGAGGTGAATAATTAATTTTCTTTGGTGGTTGAAGAAAACTGCACGTCATCAATTTTATAAAATTGGCCTATCTATAAAATGTTGTTTAAATTCTATGTGTAATTTATATGTAAGCTCTTTAGGTACTGAGTGATCAATCAACATAATATGGACCATTGCTGTGGAGTAACAGTTAGCACGTCTGATCGTGAAATGAGTGGGCCCGGGTTCAAATCCTGATTGCGACAAGTTACCTGGTTGAGGTTTTTACCGGGGTTTTCCCTCAACCCATTAAGAGCAAATGCAGGGCAACTTTCGGCATTGGACCCTGGACTCATTTCACTGGCATTATCACCTTCATCTCACTCAGATGCTAGATAACCAAAGCAGTTGATATAAAGCGGCGTAAAATAACCGACTAGAATACATAATATGCAAGACGTGATTGATATTCTCTACAAGCTTCCCCATTCAGGGACTGCCTCAATGTACAAAGATGACAATAATGAAAAATTATAATATGATAATAATGTATTCTAAAATTAACATAACAAAATTGCAACTGGAACAAAAGAGAGCAATGTTACAATATAAAATGTATATATATATATATATATATATATATATATATATATATATATATATATATTTAGTTGATTATTTAACGACGCTGTATCAACTACTACGATATTATTTAACTTCGATGAGAATGGTGATAGTGAGATGGTATTTGGCAAGATGAGGCCGAGGATTCGCCATAGATTACCTGGCATTCACCTTACAGTTGGGGAAAACCTCGGGAAAAAAAACCAACCAGATAATCAGCCCAAACGGGGATCGAACCCGGTCCGAGCGCAACTTCAGACTGGTAGGCAAGTGCCTTAACTGACTGAGCCATGCCGGTGGCTTATAAAATGTATAAAAATTGGCAAAATTTAAATATTGGAAATTGGTACATTAGAATGCACAATATAGTGTTTTAAAACTGCAAGAGATCCTTTTCCAGCTGCAATGGTTACAGTCAGATCAGAACAGGGAACAAACTTGCGACAGAAAGTTACAAACAGGTGAGTAATTATTGTCCCTCGTGATCCTATCATCAAACCTATCACCTTGACAGATAATAAGTTGCATTTGTCCTTGTGAGAAGGAATTGTTGTTGTTTATTCAACTGTCCAAAGACCTAACCTCACAAGCGATACCAACAAGGTACCACTTATGAGGCAACTAAGGCAGGAGATAATGGGTTAGAGTGGTCAGTTCCTTTCCCCCTCCATTGCATACATCGCCGACTAGCTACATATTACATTAATCAGACTTCAGATGTACCTACTGCATACAAACAATTATTCTTCTTCCTCTGACACATATCGTCAATTGAGATGTACTGCCTGATAATGGTTAAAAATTGTGGGTTCGTAAATGCGACATTTTTACTTGTGTACGTCGGAAGGTTGGTTCCTGTGTGACACTGTTCCGATATTGCTATGGATTTCAAGCATCACTGAGATATACGAACAATGAAAACTCTGTCACCAATAGAAAATATTGGAAGAGGTGTAGGTAACCATAAGATCCGATAAGTCAGTAGAACATGTTTACACAACAATTATTTTAAAAATTAAATGAACAAAATTGGATCTATAGGCCTACATACAAACTAAATTAAAATTTAAAATTAGCACAACTGGATCATTTATATTTTGGAATACACATTAAGCTTAGTGAGAAATTAATACAGTACCTGTACTATAATTGTATTCAAATTTTAATCACAATTACTTTGTGAGTATTATGGTGTGTTATATTCAAGGTAATCCTTCAGTATTCAGCTTTGGATTATTCAAAGGTCTGTTAGAATGAAGAGAGCTATTTGAATTATTTCAATAACACTACAGGTACAAGATAAAGAAATCCCCTTTCTATGCCATGAAAGCTCACTGGGATTATGAAAGTAGGCTTCCATGCTTTCATGACCTCAGTTCTACAATAAGGTGGTACCTCGCCTTTTACCTCTGAGAAAGTCCAAGTAGCCTAATTACTCAATTTTACAGGAGAATGAGTGAATTCTGGGGCCATTCTGGAAATTTTGACAAAGAAAAAAAAATCTGCCACTATCCAGGATTTAACCTGAGTCTTTCAGTCTAAAGCCAGTTGCTGTACTAACTGAGCTACCAAACGTCATTTCAATGACAATACATTTATTTCATAAAGCTACATAGGCCTATGGAATGCATCTTACAGGATAGAACACTTTCACTGTCTCTCAAGTTCAGTTTCTTTTGATGTTTTAATGTTAAGAAGTACAAAATGAAAAAAAACGTAAGATAAGTGTCTATTAAAAAAATACAACCGTCTTAAAGCAAGCACAGCAATTGCCAAGTCTATTAAACATCTATGCAATATATGTAAAAAGATTGTTATGCATAGATCAGTTTTGATTTACATCAATGATTTATTATTTGTGTACTTAATACCGGTATACTTTGAAGCTAATTTCAAATCCGTAATGTGACTCATACAATATATCTTCATAACACACAGGTTCGCAACACACAAATTGTCCGAGACCACCAGTGAATTCCAAAAACAGGTAGCTACTCAGAAAAAAGTTCAGAGAATGCTCACATCACTACTTTCGGATAAAGAGGCCATGTTGAAGACAGCAAGTCAAAGAGTAAGTTAAATAAAATACGAGAACATACATTTTAAGAATATTGGAATATGAAGTTCGATAGCTAAATGCATTTTTGCATCTTTCTATATGTGATACCAACGTCATCATAATTATTCCTATAAAACAGTGGTACCTACTATTATTCCTTAAAGCATCTCCCTCCATGAGAAACATGTCAAAACTGTGTAATTTGTTGAGTCATCTTAGATGTCGATGCACAATGGAATATAAATCTGCTTGATAATAGAATGCTAATTAATAATAATGATTAATTGAGAAATAGTGAATTTTCGGCAGGGAAATGGGAGTATCTCGCGAACAACTACCCCAGGCACCATCTCTATCAGAAATTTCACTCGGACTCAATGGAATTTGAGCCTGGAGTCCAAGCTTTAGCCATTTCATTATTTATATCATCATAATCACCACCATTGATTTGGTGACTGAATTTTTATTTTTGAAAGTTATGAATCTTAGCACATTGCCCATGACATATAGCACATTTGAGGTTCAGTCATCAAGCTCAAGTCTAAGGGTTCGTGGATTTTCTCAGTCTTTAGAGATGAACTGTGTGACAATGTGATCTGTTCTGGCTCTTGTTAAAAATGTTTGAATATGTCTGGGCAAGTTTTTTGTACATTTCCAGGTCATTTGGTTTCTTTTGTATAGACTGTAAAATTTGTCCTTTGTCAGAAGAGAGCCAATTGTTGACCCATAGGTTTGTAAAATGAGACTTTACTGAAGCAAAAGCACTGGATAGAGATATCACTTGAAGAGGTCTTGGTTGCAAATATGTTGCCTGTTTTGCAATATTATCGACTTTCTCGTTTCCAGGTATACCACAATGACTAGGTATCCATTGAAATGTTATTTCCTTTTGGAGTTCTTTTAGTTTACTTAGTTGTTTCTGAATTGGAATAATTCTATGTGCATATAGATTTGGTACATATTTAATTATATTAAATATAGCCCCCTTGGAGTCAGTAAGTATGCAAATAGATTTTTCAGAAATTTGAGTAACACACTGAAGAGCAGCATCAATAGCTAGCAATTCAGTGTCAAGACTGAAGGAGGATGAACATGGTATGAAATAACTTTGTTGATATTTTGGAATATAATACCCTGCTCCTGATGTCCCATTATTAGATTTAGGGATCCATCTGTATAAATTTGAAGGTGATCCTTATATGTGCTGCAGAGTAGTTCCATGAACCTAACTTAAGAATGTATGGAGGATCATTTTTGGAATGAGAAGATGATGATGATGATGATGATGATGATGATGATGATGATGATGATGATGATGATGATGATGATGATGATATATTCCTGAAACACAACGTGTTCAAGTATTCTGGTTTAAAAATAATCCCCAAACTGAAAATGAGATATGGTTAGTAATGTATTAAAAAAGTTGTCAATGAAAATCAGTTGTTGTTTTTTTTCATTTAAACATTCATATATTTTATAAATCAAATCACTTGCACATAAGTTCTTTTAATTGTAACATTTCCTATTTTACAAGAAAACCTCCATAACTTTAATAAACCTAGCCTACTATATTTTGTAGTCTTTTAACATACCAGTACCATAAAAAGAATATTTAGTTTAATATCTATTCACTTTAAACCTGCACTTATTCTATACAATGTAACTATTTAAAATTTGTTTCCTCCAACAGATTACCACATTAAACACGTACTTTGAAAAAAATCTGAAGTGGCGGCAGTGTTTTCAACAACAGTTTGAAACCAAATTACTGCAAGCTCATGATGCTGTTTCAGAAGTTATTTATGATGTTAGTAGAGGAAATACGGTGGTATGAATTAATAGATAATGTGTGTCTAATAGCTTGAATTCTTAGGATGTCTTGTTGGTTTACATATCTTGTAATACGCAAATTTCCAAATATTTTTAAAAGTGATTGTTTAATAAAAAACCTGTTACCTACTAGAAATACCATTTTGACAATTACATTTCCAGCACAAACAAGTAATTTTCTCAAGTGGCACAGATATTTCACCAACATTGATAATTTTCAAATATACGACTGCAAGTCGTATCTGTGTCAGTATTATTCATATTTCATAATTCAATTCTGAACAAAATAACGTTCTTAAAATCCCATGTGTTTTAAAGATCTCTGGTAAAGACAGATTTATTTTTTCCACTACTATTTATTGTACATTATTCAAAGTTTTATCACTAATTTAATACAATGTGTACCTATACTTTAGCTTATAAGCGACAATTAAACAGTATAAAGACACATACACACTGTATATCATGATGAACTTATCTCATTAGAATTTGCTGCCTGTATATGACATAAGCCTACAATTCATGTTTACAGAACCATCTTACATGTCATATGTGACCTCTCTGGTTGTTTTGCATACAAGTCTATAGTTTTCCTTGGTCATCTAGTGGTTATCATACCATTTTCAAGTAATTTACTTTTTTTTTTAAATAAAATAAGCATTTTCTCAGCTTTCATGAAAGATAACAATTATTTCAAACTTTTGGGTACATTCCTCCTATTTACAGTGAGATTACTCGTTCGTGAGTCAAGTTTCCCCACTATCTGTTATTGGATGTGAACCTAACACCAACCAGCAAAGTCAAGCTATGGTCATTCGAGTGCCTTGCCTATTCAGCAGTATTCAATCGGTTTTACACCGAGTGGATAAGCTTACAGTTGCATGACTTTAGTGTTTCTATCTTTGTGAGATAATAAGTAACATTCCTTTATAATTGTGACAAATTCAGTACCTGTAGTATAGGCCTAGAGTCTTTGTGTCGAGGACATCAAAATGCTACATACAAAATATTCTTTACAACAACAAGTTTCTCAATATGATACATTTGTTAGTGTAAAACTGAGTCAGTTGGTAGAGCAATAAGACTGTTTTGAGGCGAATTTTCTGATGCTAATGTTTAGAATAGAGAACTGTTCGAAGGCTTCTCAAATATTTGAGTCACCAACATTACCAGAAAAGAAGCAGAACGTGAAATTGCAGGTTTTAATGGAACAAACACTAGACGAGATAGGTGAACGATTAGAACACACACCAACAAAATCACTTAAAACATCTTGCCCGAAAGACTGAAGTGTCTAAATTGTCAGCACAAAATGCCACAAAATTGCCTAAATTAAAACCAAATAAAATAACCTATTCCTAGAGATAAAGGCATAATATTTAAATTTTTGTTACTCAATTTTGCGATCAGTTGAAGATATGAGTGTATGTGTGTCGATGGTCATTTTCAACATTTGCTGTAAATAAGGTAAGATTTCTTAAATAGAATCTTTGATATGCATAAGTCACTTTTTTACTGGACTCACGTAACACTGTTTGGTGGCAAACAGCAGTGTAGATGCAGTTAATATCTAGTGTGAAAACTAGCACATGAACAGATAATCTCACTTTATTAGGCCTATACAGTTTATCATGGGTTTTTTAAAATATGTATATTTCTCAGAAAGTTTTTTTACAGCTTATAATGTATAAGTGCAAAATTTTTAAAGCTAAAAAAGCATTGTCTTTGCAATTCTTATGTTAAAATACAGAAAAAGCACTGAACTAGTAATTATAAAAACCGTAACTTATTTTTCAATTTACAATTTCTGAGAATATGTTCATTAAATATTATTAAATGTAACATGTTCAAATAGGCCATACCAGAAATCCTAAGCAACACCAGGCAAGCAGAAAAGAATCTGATATTTTATAATAGACCCATATACTATATGTGTGGCATAAAATATACCGTATTTTATCACATAAGCCCATCCTCATTTCATTTTTCATTAAAATAAATTAAATACTACATATTTCCTTCCTTTACTAGCATAGCTTTCACTCAAAGCGTAATTTTCCTTCAACCAGTCTACGGTGACATGTTTCCTTTGTTTCACATCCCATTAGGTTTTTGTGACCAAAGGCCATTGTCAGTGAAGTCACTCCTAACAATACAATATACATTTTGCTGCTCCGTTTAAATATGCTTTCATTTGTTATAGATCAGACTGAAGACTGAAGTACATCGTGTTTGATGGTCACAGTGTATTAATGTAAGTGATAATGGCCGAGTACAGAACTAAACACTAATGACAGATTTATAAATACCTCTGAGGAAGTACACTCCCATAATTTCATCCTAGTGGTTCTTCAGTAAAAAGAAAAAAAAAAGTCACGAAAAAAGGAGGGAATTATGCGATAATATACAATATTATCAGATATTGAATTACACTTGCTTTGTCTTGGGATTGTCATGTGGGCAGAAGAAAGTAACTTAATTAGCCTAATGATAGTATGTAAAAAAATAACAATTTAACAATGCATAATATGTAATAGTTTAGAAAAACTAAACGTTATACAACAAGAAAAATACATGGTAAGATACAATATTGATCTTATATCTATTTGTAGTAAAGGAAAGTCTTCCTAAAAAAATAGATAAGTTAGGGCAGGCATATACATACTGTACTGATAAAATAGATGTCAGTCCTAGTGCCATTATGAGTGATAGTGAGATACTTACAATGTAATATTATGGTCGGGCAGTACATGAGGTCAGAATGACAAAATTATTGAGACATCCACTGATGTCAGCACGTTCCTAACGCATCCCTAGATAAATACATTAATATCGGTACACAGAGCAGGTGTGCACTCACTTCCAGTTATGATCTGGCACTGTTTTAATAATATATTTCGAGAGGTGTTGCTTGCTTGTGTTCTGAACTGACGCTGGAGGTGAGGAGCCAAACAATCCAATATGTAGTCAAATGTAGAAGTATTCATTCTAAAATTGTTGAAGAATTTCCTCTCATCCTCCTGGAGTTTCCCACAGAGTGTATAATAGGTGCCTACAAAAGTCCTTATGTGTACAGGTACTATAGGATGCACCCCAAATTCTCTTTCTCTCCATTTTTTACGTCCATTGGAGACGAACCAAACACAATGGAAAGAAAGGAACTTTCTGTTCCGCATAGGAGCCATGATTATTGCTCGGTATCAATCGCGAAACTCGCAAATGTCGACAATGATCTTGTCGGTGTGGGTGTCAACAACAATATTGGCACTGACACTGATTTTATCAATATGTGTATGCCTGTCTTTAAACAATTCAATCCTTAATTTTAAAATATATTCCAAGTAAGTACACGAAATATATTCATTTTTCTAATTTTATTCACTTCACTCAAATTATACTTTATCTTAAAACCAAACTAATCTTACACATATTTCTTGGAATATTTCAGGAATATATGCAAATTTGTAAACCAGTTTTCTCTTCTGTAGTCTATACCGGTACCAGAAAAAAATGTCACTTTGCTTACTGTATTTCTATCTCGAGTTTTATAAACAGCATAATTTGTTTTGATAAAGGACCACAGTTTTTTGACCATGCAAAGGTAGCATACTGGTAATCATTAGTCCTTTAATTGTGAACTGGAATGAATGGTTTGGCGAGAAACAGACTGTTTTCTTATTATTTTTTAAATTTAATTTTTAAGTTAAATAGTTTAAATATATATTTTGAGACGAGAAGATCCTGCTAAATATCCAGGACTTAATGTAATAATAAATTTTAATTTTGCCAAATTTAAGTCTTGTGGCAATGTATTTGAAATAAGAAGTTAGCAAGTTTAATATATTATTCTTTCATAACACTTTTACAGCGAGCTTTCTTTTGGACTGATGATAGACTTTGCATAGGACTACTGGTTTCAAAGTCGCTGGATGATGCGATTGAAAAATCAAGTCGTATTATAATAATTACCAAAACTAGCACAAAAAACAATACAGCGATTATAAGTAAGGGTTCTATTATCATCATACTATAAGGAAACACATAGTGTAGTTCAAAATCTTGAATATGATACACAACCATATTTCCTTTAGCAACGATTATAACTGGTCGTCCAACAATATCAAGATATGAATAGTACTTGGTATCAGGAAGACGTGTCATTGGGTACGGGGTAAATAGCCAGATATCAGTGCAATGCTCAGGGAGAATAATTTTAGTTACTAATTCATCAACAACCATATTGTCGTAGACGTGATCTAACACCCTCATACGCAAGGCATAATCTTCTCCGTTGTTGTATAGATATTCATAACTGGGAAGGTTATAACCAATAGTATAACTTATCTTCCATCCACCATACAATGGAAATCTTGGTTGTATTTGCATTTCTATAGAATCTGAAAGAATTCGCAATCGTGAGGATGACACATTTCCAATCATATCTTTGTAATATATATCTTTAGCTGATGCAGGAAGAATAGTTGTGAAGGTTGATATACTTGACAATCCAGTAGTGAACTTTTTACGGTTTTCCTCATAATCGTATCTTGAAAATTTACCAGTTAAAATTGCACCCTTATGTAGTAGTTCTATAGTTTCTTCTACCGCAATATTTCCCCAGTGAGATACTGTAATTACTCTTTCCATGTTGGTTATAGTAAGGAACGATTCGTTGTTTTCATAATGAACCGTTTGCTTTTGAATTGAAAACGGAGGAATGTTTTTATATGGTCCATAAGTAATGACATTTTTAAACTGGGAAGTAGGTTCTACTACTGAATAGCTTTCAAATCTGTCAGAACTACATGCAATAACTGTTGTTTGTTTCACACTGAAGTAAGGACTGTAGAAGTAGTAATTACCAGTATAATTTACCAACTGTTTATCGTCCTGGACTATGTATGCTGGATAAGGATGAAGTTGATGAGTAAAGACGGCTATAATTTCTACCTTAAGTGACTGTTCAGCCTGTATAAGTTTTTTCAAATTAATCTGCCAAGCTTCTATATCAAATTCGTTCTCTTTTACTTCAATGACTTTCAAGCTTCTTTTAATCGAGGACTCGTAAGAACTCGCTTCTATATAAGAAAGAGAATGTCGAATGTCTGGCTCAACATAAAATTCAAAGTTTGTAACTATACCAAAACCATCATTCTTCAAAGTGATATTATAATGTACAACAGTTAACTGAGTCGAGATGTCAATGAAACGATGTACTTCGAAGTTCACCAGGTTTCCACAAGTAATTAAAACGTTAATCAATATAAACATAAGTAGAATTAAAACACTCGTAACACACATTCTCCTTACACTTTGCATGTTGCAGAAAAGGTCTTTCCGAGAATTCCGCACACAAAAAAGACTTCACAGTTATTACCTGCGAACTGCATTCACTTCTTCACAAGCATTACAACGTACTAAAGAATGTTACATCATTTTCCTACGTGTGTGTTCTAGAAGCGTTATAGCCTGCAATAATAATTTATTGTTGTTAAAATATGAAAATAATTCATTTGTTCTGCAATTAAATATTATATGAATAATTTTTTATTACTTTATATAGTTGTCAACTTTGAACGACTAAAATGCGAGAGATAAATATAAGAAAATATTTATAATATTGGTTTACCTGAATATATCATAGCTCAACAATTAAAATAAAAAAATGTCGCGAGAGTCGGATTGTCGCGTAAGATGAGAAAATACCGTGGCTAACGAGAAAGACAGACTTCGGCACGAATCAAACATTAAAACTCCGTATTTTTTCGACAAAATTTGTTCTTCTTCTATTATAGGCACAATACCTGTTGTTCAGTTCCCTGCTATTCAGCTCAGGTTGCCATGCTATATTCTTCTGGGTTGAACAGTGGCAAGAACAATTAGCTTTATTGAAGATTATCGCAAATACGAATGTGTATGGAGTGTTCAACCGCAATTTTGAAAATCAAGTAGGCCCAAGTACTGGATTCATATAGAATATTTATTGATTTATATACTTAATGAAAATGACGTTCAAAATTGAACTGTGCATATGCACCTTAAGGCCCAGAGCACTACAGATTCTCCTATGAGCTGCCTCCAAACTTCCCTACAGCCTATGGAGCCCCTTTATCTTTCCACATAGGCTTCACCGCGATCACTCAACCTCGGTTCCATGAGCTACCATGAGCCCCGATACAAAACACTACCATCAGCATGTAATGACTACATACCAGGGGGTCAAAATTTAGTGGCAGCCAGCAGCCAACTCTACATTGGAGCAAGGCCAAAGTAAGTTATAGGAAAGAAACGGAGATGATGAAAGAAGGGAAGTGTAATTATGATGGCGAAATGAGTCCGAGATCCAACACCGAAAGTTTCACAGCAATTTCGCTTCAATTGGTTGAGGGAAAGTCCTGGAAAAAACCTCAACCAAGTAACTTATCTCAACCAGGATTTGAAACCAGGCCCAATCGTTTCACAGTCAGATATGCTAATCATTAGCTCCATAGTGGTAGACTACCATATGCATTCACTGTAGCCTATGATAAAAAAGCACAAAAAATACGAATATAGAAACCAAATTTTACACAAACAATTTACGCTAATTGTAAGTACGGTACTCACACTATGCTGGAAAAGATAAACACTCACAAATAACAAACATTCAATTCAGAGAGTGAGAAAGATAAATAATTTAATCTTCTTTTGGCCAGCAGAGGCCAAACATGCACAAAAAAATCCAACTCTAAAAAATCTACAAACAGAAAACGATAGCACTGGCCTTTTTGATGCGAAGCTCTGGTGGTAATGGCACATTGGACGATAGCAAACAATATCTTCCAGAAATCAGAAATCCACAGGAGCATAGTCCACTAATCACACGAGTATTTGAAACTTCAGAGAATAATATTACAAACCTGCCTGCCTTACTTACATACAAAACCTCGATCTGAAAGACTCCTACACTCTAACAAGATTTAATTACCAGTAAATCTCAATTAAAATGTATTATAAAGTGCCTATGATTTATAAGCGTGATATTCATTGCTTGCTTTTTCTTTATAAATGCTGATTCCCTATTATGTTTTATTGGAGTACTAAAAAATAAGTATTTATTCCGCATGACGCAGACTCCTTCTAAAATATTTTAAATTGTGTTTTAATAAGGACTAATTAAGAATATCTTGTGCATGATAATTTGGAGTGATTTACATGGGAAGATGGTATTTCGAGAAATCATAACTAATAATCCTCACTGAACTATAAACATTTTAGCTACTTGTGAAGCGATTGCCAGATTATAGACCCATTTGAAATTTAAAATATACATCATGATGCAATGATAGTTCAAGAGCTAAAGCGTGAAATCTCAGTACATTGAGCTGGAATTTGAGTTAGGTTTTCTCGTGACACTCCCGTTTCCTCTTCCATCTTTCTATCATTTCTATATCGTATCTAATTATCGTGTGTGTGTGTGTGTGTGTGTGTGTGTGTGTGTGTGTGTGTGTGTGTGTGTGTGTGTGTGTGTAAAATACAGTATATAATTATATATAGAGATCACCGTGTTAACCACACGAAACCTCCATTCTGGTTGGATGATCGTCCATCTCTGCTTCGACATGTGAATGTGAGGCCAGCAGCCAGCTGGTTGGTCTTGGTCTTTCAAGGGCTGTGGTGCCATGGATTACTATGTTGTTGTCTAGTCAACTGTCTGAAGACAAGTCTGAACCCCACAAATGATACCAACATGGCACCACTTATGAGGCAACTAGGCCAGGAGATAATGGAGTAGGATGGCCAGTTCCTTTCCCCCTCCGTTGCATACATTGCCTTGCATACATACAATGCTTGGCCGCATTGAGTTGCCTATCTTGTATCTTGATCATAATAATAATTATATTCATGAGCAGGCGTAAGATAAGACGTGTAATTCCTAAGTTATTGATTGTTGTCAGCTTGCCAGTAATGATAATACAGAAATATTTTCTTTGCTTATTTCATACTTTATACAGTGTACTCGTATTAAAACAATTATATTTTGTGAGGGGGATAAAAGTTATCTCTGACAGGGATGTTAATATGAATTTTTGAGAGGGGAATAACTTTCCAACAGGGACGGAAATCCCCCCATCAATTCGCACCCTGCTTAATGCTATATAAACTGCTGTGCAAATGTAAGAATGTGGGCAGTTTGGGGGTAGGTTTCGACACGAGCTCCTTAACATTTTCTTTGTTAGAAAAGATTTCAGGTTGGAATGACACGAAGTATATTTTATAATAGTTTGGGAAGAGGACATTGGATTACAATTCTTTGCTGTCCTAAATAATACCAAGATTTCATTTGCGACAGCTTAATAAAATTCACGAGACATGTTACGTGCATGTGCATTATTATTTTTTTTTTTCCAGAAATGTATATTTATTTAAGCACCAGGTTGCAAAATAGACCCATGCCTTTTACAAGATGTATGTAACATAGCACATGATTCAGTATAAAAAATACAATTTACATTCAAACACTTTCACCAAGAGTGAAGTGTTTTACAAGAAATCACTCATTCATTAAACACGAGAAATTACTAAACTATTGAGCAATGGATTTGGATGTGTTCTTACAGATTTTATAAATTTGGTTCTGGCATTTTGAATATAATCACTAAATAACATTATATTTAGTGACTCATATAGTTGAGAGTTACTGATATCATAGTTTGCTCCCGTGATTGTTCTACATACTGATCTTTGTATTCCATCCAGTCTTTTACTATGATGTATATGAGTATTTGACCAAATTTCACAAGCATATAACATATCGTCATCTGAATGCAAGAACTAGGTAACTTAATTTTTCCTATTTTGAGATGATGCCTATTTACTCATTTATTGCACTAAGGAATATGTCTCGTTTTCTTTTACTTATTTGTTACATTGGAAAACATATGTCGCTGATATCATTCGATTAGTTACCTAGTTCTTTTTATTACATTCTGTGCGATTTTTGCTATGCTATAATAGAGATAACTAAAAAACGAAAATTTCGAGTTACCTAGTTCTTGCATTCACATGACGATATATGAACGGATCAGACAAGTGTAGGCTATAATAAAACTTTGACTTTAAGAGAGACGCGACTTTTGAAATGAGGATACAGCAGCAGGAAATGTTGAAACGCTCTGTCTCTGATTAAATTTATATGTTGTCTGTAAGTCAGTCTTCTATCAAGATAAACGCCGAGATATTTTACAGCCAAATTAAAAGGTATGTTTTGTTGTTGAACTGTGAGTTCTTCTGGTAAGTGTGGGAATCTTTTAGTGAAAACCACTGCCTGTGACTTAGTTCCATTAATCTTTATTCGCCATCTTGTAGACCATTGTGTAAGTAAATCAAGAGCTGCTTGCATTTGTTGACAGGCGAAGATGATATTATAATGTCTTGTATAGAGAACTGTGTCATCTGCATAGAGCATATGTAAGCATTCAGGTTTCTTCGGAAGGTCTTGTACGTAAATTGAGTACAAAGTAGGTCCCAGACCTGATCCTTGAGGAATCCCAGCTTCAATGACTCGAGAACTTGAAAGTGATGATCCACATCGAACTCTGAAGGTTCTGTTGTATAAGTATTTGGCAATGAATTGAATGTAGACATTAGGTATGTTAAGTTTAAGAAGTTTATATAATAGCTCATCATGCCAGACGGTGTCAAAAGCTTGCTCAATGTCAAGAAAAGTAGCAACAGTATGCTGTTGATGATTGAAGCCATCTTGAATATAAGACGTGAGTATGAATAACGGTTCCTTAGTACTGTGTAAATTTTTGAAGCCAAATTGTTCATGTTGAATGTGCTCAGGTGTTTTTAACAGTAGTTTAAGGCGAGACAAAAGTAGCTGCTCAAGAATTTTACCAAAATAATCCAAGAGACTGATTGGTCTGTAATTTTGTGGCAGTATAGGATCCTTTCGTGGCTTAGCAATAGCTGTAATTATTGCACATTTCCATGCTTGAGGAAAGTAGATCAACCGAAAACAAGTGTTATAAATTTTAGTAAGGTGTACAATAGCTCGCCTAGGGAGTCGTTTCAGTGCAATCGGCTTTAAACCATCTGGTCCAGCAGCTTTGTTCAATGGGAGTTTTTGTATAATGGTTTTGACTTCGTTTGGAGTGACATGGGGTATGGATTCTGGAGGCTGTTGTTGACGAAACTGTTCTGCTATTATTGTGACCTCATCATTGAATATAGCATCAGATGGATGTTGATGTGGTTGAAAAAGTTGTTGAAAAGAATTTGAAAGTAGCCTACTTCAGCTTTTGCTTCAGGATCATAGACCATCTCTCCATGAGCATTTTGTAGGGGTGTCACTCCTGAATGGGTAGTTTTTCCAAGACGATTTTTTGTGACGGTCCAGAACTCTTTCCCACATGGTTGTAATGATTTTATCTTATCTGCAAAATCTGTAATTATATGTAACTTGTGTTTATGTCTGATGGCTCGCTGATAGCGATAGAATGCTCGTTTAGCTTGTGGATCTCTGAACTGTTGCCATCTCTTTCTTGCAATATTTTTAGCTTTAAGTAGTGGTGTTAAATCATCGATTGTATCGTTTGTTTGCTTCATAGGTGACAAAGTCATTGTTTCTTCAAGTGTAGAAGTGATAGTGTCAGTAAGAAGTTTCACTGCCATGTCTATATCCGTTGGCTGGTGAATAATTGGGTTTGCAGTCTTTTGGTGTATTCATCCCAATCAGTATTCCTCGATAATGGTGTCTTATATGGTTGCCGAATGATTGGAGAGCTAAAAGTCAGAATAGGTACATGATCGGAATCAAGTGCTTTAGACATACTTGGTTTTGAGGAATTTGTTTTGTCTTGTAAAGGCAAATGTCAAGAACATCAGGTTGATGTGTTGGAATCCAGGGATAACGAGTAGGTTCTGCTGGCCCAGTAACTGCATAATTATGTTGAGTGGAATGGTTTAGTAATAATTCCCCCTTAGGTGTAGTGATGCGGGAGTTCCATATACGATGCTTTGCATTGAAATCACCACATATAATGAAATTTGTATGTACAGAAACAAGAGAGGTTAAGTCTGTCTTATACCTACATCCGATAATATGGTGGATAGTAAGCAGATGCAATTAACGTTTGTACACCATCTAATTTTATGTAAACAGCAGTAGCCTCCAGAATATTGAATGTAGGCAGAGTAGCAAGACGATGTGGTAATGATGTCTTAATAGCAATATGTAGTCTAAATTTCATATGTGGCTTTAAATGGGATTCAGTGATACATGCCACATCAATACTATGCATATTTAACAATTGCTTGAACTCGTACAATTGATTGCTTATGCCATTGGCATTGAAGTTTAACAGAACCAGATCTTTGAGTAATGATACGGATTTAAGGGCCATATACAGATTCTTGGTTTGTGGTGTAAAATGCAAAGCCTTCTATTATTATCAAAATTGTTTATATAGGGTCACTTGCAGTTTTTAGACGCTGTAAAGTGTGCTGGAAGATATAAAAAAATTTCTTAATATTTAGGCTTCGCATTAAAGTTATAATATCTTTGAGTGATTCTGAACCAGAAGAAGAATTAAATGTGTTTTGATATACATGAACATACAAGGGATCTGGTTTTGGCAATGTAGGAAAGTCAAACGACTGCCACACAGGGGGCGTACTCTCCTTAATTGCATTTTGTTCGTTTCTAATCTTTTGCTGTCGAACAGCTCGTTTTGTAACTTGTATTGGACATTGTCCATAGCTAGCTGAATGGTTTCCATTACACTTAGCATATTTTGGCAGAATTGTAATCCAATGTCCTCTTCCCAAACTATTATAGAATATACTTCGTGTCATTCCAACCTGAAATCTTTTCTAACAAAGAAAATGTTAAGGAGCTCGTGTCGAAACCTACCCCCAAACTGCCCACATTCCTACATTTGCACAGCAGTTTATATAGCATTAAGCAGAGTGCGAATTGACGGGGGGATTTCCGTCCCTGTTGGAAAGTTATTGCCCCCTCCTCTCCAGAGACACGATTTTAACTGATTTTCAGAACCAAAAGATTGAGCAAAACAAGGTGCAACGGTCTGAAAACATAAGTTTGAAGAGGTATTGAGATTAGCTTCACTGAGCCATTGTAATGAATACTTTTTATTCAGTGATTTATATCTCCGTGGCTCACTGAAGGATAGCAGACATGTTGGCCTCCCATTAAAATGATGGAAACAAATGTATGGCATAGTTCCAGGAGACGAAGGTATTCAGACTCGCTTTAGTGACTGTAAAATAATGAAACTTAAACTTAATATTCAATGCATCTAACATTGCTTAAATCATATTTTTATGGTTAAATTCCCCCCAGCGACAACATCACCTAAGATACGTGCAAAATAAGGAACAACGGCCTGAAAATTAAGAATTTAACGAGGTTAAAAATTAATAAATTGATTACATAGACCAACTTTACACGAAGTTCAGAAAGCCTGCGCTTGGGTGCAGCACATGATAGAGCGTGCATATTCTGCCATCTGTCCTGTATTCTCTAATCTACTTGCAAGTGAATAGCGACCGTATTTTGTTTACGAAAAGGATGCGTATGGTGATCATCATTTGTTTAATATGACAAAACTTACGTACAATCAATAAGGCTAGTCTGAATACCTCTTCCAACTTATAATTTTCAGTCCGTTGCTCCTTGTATCGCTCCACTTGCGCTACCAAGCGGATGCACTTTGTACTAATGAGAATTATCTCCCACAAAGCGATTGCATAGAATTTCATACATCCAACTAGTGATATAGTGTTGAAACTAATTTACGAAAGTAATATGCGATTTTTCGACATACGACATTATTTTTAATGGGAGTGCGATGTGCTTTCAGAAGGTCGATTATAATGCCTAAAATTGTCTCATTTCTTCCCATTCGTACTTCCCGTTCCTGTGATTTCTCTCAATTTGGCCTATTACAAATTCAGCTATTTATTAATAATTCCGAAACTTGCTATGAGATGTATTTATTGTAATTAGATGTATTTCGAGTTGCACAATAATTAATCTACATGCGCTCCATTCATGATGAGCATCATTTTGTTCCAAGAAATATGTACAATCGTTTTGGAAGCGATGATTCTCATTAGTACAAAGTGCATCCGCTTGGTAGCGCAAGTGGAGCGATACAAGGAGCAACGGACTGACAATTATAAGTTGGAAGAGGTATTCAGACTAGCTTTATGATTGTACGTATATTATTCTCATAATAAACAAATGAAGTTCACCATACGCATCCTCTTCCTAAACAAATTACAGTCGCTATTCACTTGCAAGTAGATTACGGAATACAAGACAGATGGCAGCATATGCACTCTCTATCATGTGCTGCCCCCATCACAGACTTTCAGAACTTCGTGTTAAGCTGAATTTTAACATCTTCCTAAGCAAAATAGTCGCTATTCACTTGCAAGTAGATTACGGAATACAGCACAGATGGCAGCATATGCACGCTCTATCATGTGCTGCCCCCTTCGGAGACTTTCTGAACTTCGTGTTAAGCTAAATCTTAACATTATTCCAATACCTCTTCCAACTCTTATTTTTCAGGTCGTTGCTCCTTGCATCGATACATCTAGCGTTACCAAGCAGATGCATTTTGTAATAATAAGCATCTTCGAAAACAATTGCCTAATGCGGAAAATTTCTTCGAACAGAATGGTGCTCATCGTAAATGGACCGCATATACATTAAATATTATCCCTGATCACATTAAATAGGTACCAAAACCTCTGATCATTTATTTATTATTTTATTATTCGAATTTCATACCGCCATCTAGTAATACAGTGTTGGAACTAATTTACGAAAGTAATATGTGATTTTCGACATACGACAGTATTTTAATTGGGGTGCGATATGCTTTCAGAAGGTCGTTTATAATGCCTAAAATTGTCTCATTTCTTCCCATTCGTATTTCCCGTTCCTGTGATTTCTCTTAATTTGGCCTTTAACACATTCAGCTATTTATTAATAATTCCAAAACTTGCTATGAGATATATTTATTGTAATTAGATGTATTTGGAGTTGCACAATAATTAATCTATATGCTCTCCATTTACGATGACCACCATTTTGTTCGAAGAAATATACATACAATCGCTTTGACGGAGATGATTCTCATTAGTACAAAGTGCATTCGCTTGGTAGCGCAAGTGGAGCGATACAAGGAGCAACGGACTGAAAATTATAAGTTGGAAGAGGTATTCAGACTAGCTTTAGTGATTGTACGTAAAATTTCTCATAATAAACAAATGATCACCATACAAATAAAATACGGTGGCTATTCACTTGCAAGTAGATTACGGAATACAGGACAGATGGCAGCATATGCACGCTCTATCATGTGCTGCATCCTTGGAAAATTTAAAATTCAAATTTATACAAACATTGAAAAATCATCCAAATCCTCTGCTACAGAAGTTTAATCATCAAACATAAATAATAAAACCCAAGTTATACCAGCCATATCTTTTACAAATTCATCATGGTTTAACATCAAGGACTGAAGAACTAGACTGAACAATTTCAAAGTGTTATAAATTAAAGGAGGAGTCAAAAGCAAGTCAGCTTGATCTCCGGTCATATAAACTTTCAGTGCAACAAGATGTTGGTTGGTTGGTTGGTGCTGCATCCATACTATGAGTAAAATCCTGGAAAGAATCATCTTAAAATTTATTTCACAACAAAAATGTTACATACCTAATGAACAGTTTGGATTCAGAGAACACCACAGTACAACACATCAACTCTATCGTTTATGTAATCACATAAATTCCACTATAGTTAGTGGTCAACACACAGTTTGTGTCTTCCTAGATGTTGAAAAAGCATTCGATACTGTATGGCCTCAAGGTTTGCTTATAAAATTGATAACATCTGACCTACCTGATACCTATGTGCATATCATAAAGAGCTTCCTAACAGAAAGAACCTTCAAAGTGAAAATCAATAACACATTCTCTTCCGAAAAAACAATAAATGCAGGTGTTCCTCAAGGTGCAGTTTTATCACCTACACTTTTTAATATCTATACAGCAGATTTCCCTCGCCACAAAAACTGTCGCTTCGCCCAGTATGCTGATGACACAGTTATATTCACTTCAGACATGGATATTCACATTGCATATAATAATTTACAGGATTACTTAAACAAGATAGAAAATTGGCTCATAAATTGGAAAATAAAAATCAATGCCTCTAAGAGTTCTGTAGTAATTTTCACTAAAAGAAGACCGCAAGAACCATTTGAACTGAAACTTTTTGATGTAGTAATTCCAAATCAAAAAGAAACAACTTATTTGGGAATACTTTTGGACCATAGACTTTCTTTTAAGCCTCACATGAATAAAATTGCTGCCAAAGGATATGCTATGTTTCAACGTTTGTATCCTTTATTCAAGTCGCCATCGCTGAGTTTGTGGACTAAGAAAACTTTCTATATAACAATAATCAGAGCTAGCCTCCTATATGCATATCCAGCTTGGTCATCTGTCAATGGGTCTCTACTGAGAAGACTGCGTGGTGTACAAAGAACAGTTCTGCGCACAATTGCTGGAGCTGATTACACAACATCCAATAAATTTTTACATGAAGTTTTGGACATAGCATCAATTGAAGAGTTTTCGGAAAATTTAAAATTCAAATTTATACAAACATTGAAAAATCATCCAAATCCTCTGCTACAGAAGTTTAATCATCAAACATAAATAATAAAACCCAAGTTATACCAGCCATATCTTTTACAAATTCATCATGGTTTAACATCAAGGACTGAAGAACTAGACTGAACAATTTCAAAGTGTTATAAATTAAAGGAGGAGTCAAAAGCAAGTCAGCTTGATCTCCGGACATATAAACTTTCAGTGAAACAAGATGTTGGTTGGTTGGTGCTGCATCCAGCGCAGGCCTTCTGAACTTCGTGTTAAGCTGGTCTATGTAATCAATTTATTAATTTTTAACCTGGTCAATGTCTTAATTTTCTGGCCGTTGCTCCTTGTTTTGCACGTATCTTAGATGGTGCCGTCGCTGGGGAAAATTTAACCATAAAAATGTGATTTAAGCAATGTTAGATGCATTGAATATTATGTTTACAGTCACTAAAGCGAGTCTCCTGGAACTATGCCATACATTTGTTTCCATCATTTTAATGGGAGGCCAACATGTCGGCTATCCTTCAGTGAGCCACGGAGATATAAATCACTGAATAAAAAGTATTCATTACAATGGCTCAGTGAAGCTAACCTCAATACCTCTTCAAACTTATGTTTTCAGACCGTTGCTCCTTGTTTTGCTCAATCTTTTGGTTCTGAAAATCAGTTAAAATCGTGTCTCTGGAGAGGAGGGGGCAATAACTTTCCAACAGGGACGGAAATCCCCCCGTCAATTCGCACTCTGCTTAATGCTATATAAACTGCTGTGGAAATGTAGGAATGTGGGCAGTTTGGGGGTAGGTTTCGACACGAGCTCCTTAACATTTTCTTTGTTAGAAAAGATTTCTGGTTGGAATGACACGAAGTATATTCTATAACAGTTTGGGAAGAGGACATTGGATTACAATTCTTTGCTGTCCTAAATAATACCAAGATTTTATTTGCGACAGCTTAATAAAATTCACGAGACATGTTACGTGCATGTGCATTATTCTTCATTTTCTTAAAATATAGTGTGCTCCATTTAAAACTAGTGCTTGTCGGCATTTTAACTGAGAAAAATTGGACAATCAGCTGTCGTCATGCAACCCATAAAATAATCTCTTTCAAAGGTAAAAATCATAAAGGATTAGCTCCGGAGATTAGGTGACAACAAATTTCTACTTGTCTGGCATCTGTTAGATTATAGGTAGATGTGCTTGGCTCCTATACTTTCGACTTACATATCCCCAATGCCTCTTACTACATTCTGATGTAGAGTACGTCTTTGTCAGTGGCGTATTTCTAACCAGAAAAGTGCCCTAGATCTGAGATTTTGGTAGTACTGGCAGTAATGGTTTTCGTCATCATCACGATTTCCGCAGGAATACTTATGAAATGTGACACGAACATACACATGGATTCGAATTTAGACACAGAGGTTGTTAGATCTACAGATTGTTGTTTAGTCAACTAGATCTCACTATGAAACTGTTTAAATATGAATAAAATATTACTTTTTAAATTTCACGATAATATAAAGAACAAAAAGTGTCGCTGTCCAGTCTCGAAAAATAGTATCTTGGCGCTGACAATATATTGGGAGAAAACTTGTTATGCTCCAATAAAAGACAGTAACTCGGGGACACATCACACAGCATTTGGTTTGATGTCATTCGATTCAGAACTATAAATTCTGCTAGAATAATACCAGTTTATAAAGTTTTGAAAAGTCTGAACGAAAATAATTTAAAAATAGTTGTATTCAAGAGCGTTTCAGTGAAATGTCAAAGCAAATGAAGCGAAAATACAATCAGGCATATCAGGAATACTTGAAAATGAAGAGAGCAAATCACCAGGAACAGAAAGGGTGCCACTCACCCCGGAAGTGGTTGATCAGAGTACTTGCTTGGACGACATTTAGCTTTTTCTCTATAGAATGCTCATGGAATACTCAACATTCGAGATCTTCCCAAAGCTGAAGTCAGAACTAGAAGTGCCTACGAGTCTCACCAGAGACTTCAACAAGGACATTAACAAAGATTCGACTCTAGTTCAGTTTCTCAGTGATCAGTTACTGTAAATCTAAGCTCTGTTCAAACTAGTCCCTCTACACTGTCTGATTCATGTTAAGATTTGGTGTTTATTAGAAATCTCGATGTTAAGTGTATGTCTTTCTAGGATCATAGACCTATCTTAATCAATGTAAAGCTTGTTGCTGATAAATAAAATCTTGTAAAAATGGGAATGCAGTCTCATTCTCTCAGCAAACCCTCCAGTGGAAACACTGCTGCTGTGTCAACACACACAGCCCCTAAGGTTTTTCAACTAGACCGTGCAATGTAGAACAAGTAAGAACCTTTACACCTGGAGAATGTTCTGCAAACATGAGAAACAAACACATGCTGTGCTATTGTAAACTGAAAAACATCCATTCAAATCATACAATCACTACAAAATAAATTCTAGCTTCTATGGACTGCCAAGATTTGCAGGAAACTTAAGTCTCTTTTTATACATAAGACTGGGTAATTTCAATTATCTTGTTTTCTTTATCCTGCACACACAATGCAAGGCATAGGTATCTTTATTAAGGAAAAATCTGTCATCACCTCAATCCTTCAATCATGATTTTCATCTTTGGGGGGGGGGGAGTATTAAGATAGGGTAAAGGTATCCCCGTAACATGCCATGAAGACACTTGGGGGGCATGGGGGTATAGCCCCATGCTTTCCATGACCTCGGCACTAGAATGAGGTGGTGTGGTCGGCACCACGCTCTGACCGCCTTTTACCCCCAGGAAAGACCCGGTACTCAATTTTATAGGAGGCTGAGTGAACCTCGGGGCCGTTCTGAAAGTTTGGCAACGAGAAAAAATCCTGTCACCACCTGGGATCGAACCCCGGACCTTTCAGTCCGTAGCCAGCTGCTCTACCAACCGAGCTACACAGGAAGGAATCCTCCATTCTGCAAGACAACATATGGCAAGCAATTTACTTCGCAACAAAGAAACTGGCACTGAGTGATAACAATTTCTTCTGCAAATGCAATAAATGTGTGTGAATTCGGGGATCGACATTTTCAACATCATTTTAAGGCTAATAGACTCAAGCACTAAGCACACTTGACTTCCATCCAGACAACCCAGATTCGATTCCAGGCCAGGTTGTGATGGTATTTGTGAAAGACAAAGCACAGGCCTTAAAAATTTTTCTTGGTACCCCAGCTTTCCTTTTTCATTCCACCGACACTCCCCACTTTCTCCTAATTTCATATATCATCTGTAATATTTAAAAATATACTTTAGTGAAATCTTGTGGGTAGTGTGCTTTTCTGATGTTGATATAGGAAATACTTGGGGCTCCTTCTCTGGAATTTATAAGATACTCGTCTAGAGTTGGGATCTAGCTTTGTCAGAGGCTGAGGCAGAATTGCCCACCTGTCAGCATTGGTTTCACAATGCCATCCAGGCTATACATCGAATTTCGGACAATTGAAGGGGTGAGAATGACATAGTCCAAAGCCACGCTTAAAAAATAAATAAATAAAAAGTTTTTTTTTTTTTTTGTGAGAGTTCATTTCTTATACATATGGGGAAGCTACTGATAAAATTGTATATTTACTCAACAGATATAACAAAAATATACTGTAGGCTGAAGAAATTACGATAACGCACCTATAGTCCTGTCGCTCTAATTTCCGGCAGCCAATCGCGTGTGCATCTTGTGATTCGCTGATTCATTTCTTAAGGCTCGATATATACTTAATATAATCGCCCGCCATTTTAGCTCTTTTGTTGGCGTTCGCAGAAAGCACACGAAGACGTTACTTGCCACTCAATTATTTGCTGAATTACATTACGTTTGATTTATTATCATAGGAGCTACGACATGATAATGTTTAACGGTGTGGCAAATAGATTCCTCGTATGGTAGCTCAGCAACGTAAGAATAAAAATGGCGAACGATACTACCTACCTAGACTTTATAGAGCCTTGACTTCGTAAGACGTAAGCAAAGAGGCGGAGTCATGCCGGAAATAACAGTGTCAGGACTATAATAGCACTGGACTCTGAACTTTCAATATGCTGTTCTGTAAAATGCCGTCTTTGTGGTTTAGAATTAAATCATTCTCATCCTTTCAATTATCACATGTGTAGGAAGCACAATGGGCCAATGTAAGCTCAAGTTCAAGGATTCACCCTGGTTCAGCCAAAAGGCTGGTGTGGTGAGCAAATTCAAATAGAGCTATGTATTTTACTTTTATTTTTAATGTACTGTGATCACAATTAGTAGTAATGATGAATTAACTCTCAATTGCCTCGCATGCCACATGATGAAAACTGACAGTGCAGCTGAGGATAGCTGAAGTTCAGCTTTAACAGTAAGGTTTTAAATTGACCGCATTGTACTATAGTATGTCTTTGATACAGAAGGAATCACCCACCAAGAATTTTAAACCGGTCAGATTAGCAGGTCAATGACATTTAGGGGTTTCTTGTGTTCTTCTTCCTACTACCCGTAAATGTCATTGGCCTGCTAATCGGACCGGTTTAAAACTCTTGGCAGGACAATTCCATCTGTATAAAAAAACATATTATAGCTGCAAAAAAGGATTAATGCATTTAATGGAGTAGGTGTTTACTAAATTAAAAAAAATTACGACACAAATGATAGGTATTATCATTTTATTATATTTCTTTTTTTTATTTCAATATAAAATTTACTCTAAACTGTGCCTCGGTCAACCATCTATGGCACGACCATGGTCACAATCAAAAACTCAGATTTCTCTGAAGGGTGGTATAGCACTTCATCAATGATCAGCTAATTATCGTTGTGAAGCTGATCCCACGAAGAAAGCTTGCCAACCCTGTGCAAATTATCAGAATGACTTATTTGCGGAAAGGCAGACAGTTATCACTTACGTCCATTAATATTTTGGACTGAATAAGAAGTCATTGTTAGCATAAACGTTTAACATCAAGTCATTTCTCCAGTGTCCTACTTGCAGAAAATCGGAACCAAGATAATCAATTTACATGTATGTTCACTTTTCATCTTCCCTCGTCTGGGAAACTTCCCAACTATTGTTCAAAATGCAGAAGCTGTAACTATAATTAAAAGCTCTCAGTATTCTCCAGCTGTGTCTGTAGGTATGATATACAACGTGAATATTTAAACTATCGGCAAAATTATGCACTCCAGCATACAGTCCATATTCTTTCAATACTCTTAAATAAATAAATAAATAAAAATATCTGCCTCCACTGAAACATATGAACAGCCATTCTTATTTCCACCTTATACAAACTTTAAAACAAGAAAATTTAAATACCAGTACCAAACTTTATGATATTTTCCATTACAACTAGTGTGTCAGTACTTGCTGTAATAATCTACGTAACTATGTTCATACTCTTGTCTTTCAGATATCCAATCCTTATTCTGTAGCTGTTTTATTCTTAAACCCCTTCATGATCCCAGTTTCTACTTTCATTCACTGCTTCACTAATAAATAAATATTTTCATACTATCATTTGTACACTTATAAAAGTTAAAACCTATGATCAGTTTCCTGTTGTAACAGCAGAATGTAATGTCAAAGATTCAAAGAATTGATCTGTACTATTTATAATGTACATCACGAGTAATAAAAGGACTTATACATAATCTGCTAGAAACATATTGAGGCAGAAAAACGTAGTCCTTAAGATAAAATTATAGAGACATAAATATTTAAAATAAACAATGACTGCATTATTAAATATTTTAATCATATCCCACATTAACAACTTACATTGCATAGTTTTCAATTATTAATTTCAGCATATATTTAACTTCTTATAAGTGATTTTGTATGTATGCCTTTGTAGTACACACGTCAGAAAATATGGTACAGGATGTGTAACACTTTATAGCAAATAGAAAATGCTTACAAAATTGTATTAGATTAAGATAATACAAAGTTGTGAAATCAATAATCACACAATTAAGTTTGAATTTTCTCGTCCAACAATAATGCTAAATTAATTTTAAGGAATCATTTTTACTTTGTCATTAATAAATATAGAAACAATGTAACAAAATAGGGAAAATCTCATATGATGGAAAGAACACGTCTTCATAAAAGAGTTTTGACTATAGAAGTACTTTTGTATATATTAGCTGTAACTATTAATATTCCTAATGGATATAAAAAATTAAGCTCTACACTTTTAAACTATGTGTAAACTCTTAAGAGTTACTAAAGGAATGAATACTGTAATGGTCATATTAAGTTATACCATACTGAGATAAAAAAAATCCAGCTGCACCCATATCAAAGTCAGTCACATTAAACAGACTATTACTTTAAGAGCTGAAATGGCATGCATTTATTTCACATTATAGCATGCTATCCCTTCCATTATAATCATGGCATGCAGATCTCATAGTATCATCTTACTTAAGGAGAGGTTCTAAAATTGAAATAGTTACATCCATTTATAATATATACCGATGAAGTTTCATTTCATTATGCACTACATTTTAATTTGGTTAAATGTCAAATGATGGAATATTTTAAGTATAAAAAATTCAATATATTATACTAAATAAAAACAAATTATTTCCAGTAAGGACTAAAATTTGGTGAAAAAAGAACTGGCAAATTAAAATGATTCTCATTCTGTAGAATTGTATGTGTTTATGTATGTCATATTTGTAATGAGTAATGAATGCAGAAAGTAGATATGTACTTGTTCTATAGAAAGTATTCCACACACCAACTCACTTTATAGGCGGAACATATCATTTCATGCATTTCAAATATCTGTGTATTTCCTCCTAAACAATTTCTCGCAACAGAATGAAATACGACACACAGCCAAATTTGCACCACCTTCAATTGATCTATTGCGCACTTACAATGCGTATTATTCAGATCTATTATGAACGAAAAATCACAGATAAGACAAAGCAATATAAAAGGCTCTGCCACTGAAATAAATACTTATCAGGCACAGATATCTAACTTTTGGAGCTATCTTGTGAAACATCTCAATCTGCGATCACACATTTTCCCAGGACCCAATTGGCATATATATCCTTCTGTCTCTACACAGTTTATTCCAGGTTCTCAACTGCTCTCATTTCAAAGAAGTTTATAAACTTATATATTTTACATGGTATACTTGAAGGAACCACAAACACATGTATTCATACGCAGGAATGTGTCTGAATGTAATTTCAGGGTGGGAAATGTGAGACGTTAGAAGTAAAAAGGGGATATGAATGACACATACTAATAGTTTGATATTAGAAGTATCTTTTAAATTGTGCTTACTTATTGTGATATACATACCAAAGCAGGTTTGACCATGAATGACACTAGTTTGTGTTTTGTACAATGAAATGTGCAGAAAGAGAAAGGAAGGTATGACAGCCAAGGAATTGTTACCTCATGGCTTCATATAATGTGCAATGACCTATTCTAATTATGGACAGATAAGTAAAGGAGTAGTCTGTAGCAAAAATAATTCGATAAATTAAAGTACATGCGAAGAAAATTCTCAGCACAACAATGTTATAGAAATAAACCAGAACAAGAAGTTTCACTAAATAGTAAAGCCATATGATACAGCACGTTTCAGATGTGTATTAATATAAAAATTCACAATATCACTTCAAAAATGTGAATTTTCTGGCGCTTGAGTTATGGATGTTAGCTGTTCAAAGCCATCTAGTACGAACACTGTTATTTTCATTAGTTTATATAGCTCATTACTCCACATCTCTTCCTTGTTCCATCATATACAACAAAATTATGCAGATGGTAAAAATGGCAAAGAAAAAAATCTCCATTTGAATTAATTCTAAACATTTTCAGTCACTAAACAGAAATTAGAAAATCACGGAGTTGTTAAATTTATGAGTGAAGAATACATTTCCTTCAACAAAACTGTTTGTAGAAATCACCAATCCACAAATAAATATTAGAAAATCTTCATCAGGAAAGGATGAAGAAGCTGACCTTCCTCCACTTAATGAAATATAATGTACTGATCCCTCCTCTGACTTCCCAAATGTGTAATTGCACTTCAAGAACAAGATACATTCCAGCATAGCCGCATATTATTAGGGCATACAATTCTATGAAAGACTTCTCAAAACAGCTATATACTCAACAATAAGAAACTTTAATATATGAGCATTCATATTAAAATTGTTTGCTGCCATGTTTAGCTATATTTAATTCAAATGTTCTTATATGTGCATCCTGAAAAAATCAAAATAAACTCACATTCTAAGGACATTCAAATTATGCAACATTCATACTAAACCACGCACAGATAATATAAACTGCAATACTTTACACATTTTTACACACAATCTACCAAGTTGCAAACAGGAACAAACCTGCATGGAAATGTATTCTCCTTCAAAACTTCGATAATATTATCTGTGAAGGGTATGATGATTCAATTAACAAAAATCAGAAAAATTTCCAAAACTTATAACATGGCGTACAAGGAAGATACCTATAAAAATCCGTATTTCTACATAGAGTGAACAAAACTTCGCCATACCAATATGTGAACATTTTACTGCTGGCAGGCACACCAATACAAGAAATGAAAAGCTGTATATATTCTTTGTTCACTTTATGCAAGCTAGTGAATAAAGAATGTATGTAGTTGTAAATTCCTTGTGTTGGTGCAATTGCCAATAGAAATTGTCACATGTTAAAGGAAAGTTCTGTTCACCTCCATTCTTACTGTTACTGGAACAGCAGTTCAAACCATTAATTCCACAATATCGTCATGCAACTAACATACCCTCAAATTACGCAATTCAATGGAAATTATTCCTTGCAACAGCACAACAATATTCGAGAGTATGTAGGATGTCAGGCAGTCTAATAACTATAATGCAGAACTTCTAACACATTCGCAAAGCAATCTAACTAATACGAGCATCATAAACTCTCAGATATGGATCTATCTACGCAGTTGTAATGTAAATAATAAATACTAAGGAATAACCTTTTACAGAACTTGAAAAAGAATGTATAAAAGTGGAAAAGAATATGCTAGTAGATGCACAGTTCTTGTAAATATTTGACGAACTAACATCACAATATCCTAACAACCAAACTTGGAAGTAGTAAAAAATTGGATGAATTAAACCATCATCATCGATACATAGGGGAAAACAAAACAACAAATATCGGACAGGAAACTTTGACATGTAACATCAATGTCATTTCTTAAAGACAGCTCGCATACTTCAGATTTTCTTCATGTTCAATACACGCAAATTATTGCTATCTACAAAGATGCCAATGTTTCCCAATACAGTTCTCCCCAGAGACGTGACTGATTCCCATTAAGTCATGTCACTCAAATGATAATGGGTTCATCATTATGCACACTGTCTCCCCCAAAGGGGAAACAACCAACCCTTCGTAACACAGGTTAACAATACTTGATAAATGTTGCAGGATGCATTCTGATCTCACAGAACCATCTAATGCAATATACCATTGAATGCATGGTAACAGCAGTATCAAGCATGTACCATACTTACAGCTTCAAGTTTCCCAAACTGTTTACCACCAGGAACACTATGCAATATTCAACAACACTACTCTGTTTCAGAGAGGCAGATAAAACTCCAGTACAGTTGACGCAGCAATTCTGTTTCCTTAAGGCCTTACAGCACATTAACTCGAAGTTAAGAACACAAATGAAAACAGCAATGATCAAGCAAAATTCACCATAAGGATTCATTTGAATAATGTCTGCATGTTTTCACCAATCTGAGAACTGTACACTAGTACATAATTTCGTACCCAACATCTAAGATCTCGTATCACAGCCATTTAACTATTTAAGTTGTAAACAATGGAACCATGCATAACAACCACCTCATATTGGCAGAAAATGGATGATTTTAGATCACCTGCCTTCCCAGCAAAAGTAGTCATTCTTTTACTGCCATGTGCACTTTCTGGGGGGGGTATGCTTTTAATTTCTGTTTTACTGCTTTACTGTATGTAGTTATTAATTATTATTTAGTTGTTTTCTTGCTACTAATTGATGCCCTCTCATCATTGGTTGTGGGGCAGAATCACTTGAATATGATGTGGCTGAGTGCTGCCCACTGAAATAAAAAAGATGCATATAAACCAACACTGTCGTCAGTTTTCTTTTTTTCAGATCAAGTGCCCATTAAATATTAATGAAAATAATTTAACAGTTATTATTTTAAATCATAATGAATCAACTACAACTGTAACTTCACTAATAATAAAAATCTGTCCACTACAGTCCATTGACAGTATCTTTAGACTGGACGTAAACATAGATGCAAGCATAGTTCACTCTGTAGTGCCACAATAATATGCATGTTAACAAGCTGAATTGTACACAAGTTCACACAAACCAAAAATCAATAATTTTCATAATTATAAGATACTTTGGCACCACTGTTCCTTGATTTTTACTTAAGCAATCACAAGGCAGTAAGAAAAATTTCTGCAATGTTAATACACACTATTAGTTTATTTTCATTTAGCCTATTTCTTTTTTTTTTTTTTTTAACTTATGTACCTCTTAGATTGAGACTCTACTGATACCATATTCAATTGAATATAAGTCACACTTTTATCACTACAAGAAGATTAACGAAATATGCCTGCAGTTTAAAATTCTGTACAAGCATTTAAGCAATAAATACAGACAGGAACAATATAAATAAGCAAACAACTTAGACGGTTAAACTAATAGAGTGATTTCCAGTAGAGCATCCTATTGGTATACTTGGGACAGAACATCTAGAAGCTTGGAGACAGTTACTTTTACTGTCCGACCACCCCCTACTCCCGCACTAGCAGGTATACGGTACCATTCAGCTGCAAAACATTTTCTGAACAGACGTTATTGTATTGTGAGAGCGCAGCTGGATCAGTGAAAGTAGATGGTCAACGTTTTCAGTTTGTAGTGCAACGAACAATTCTGCTGAGTGTGGGTTCTTCTGTAGTGACTTCACTGAAGGCTCTAGTTGTTCTGTCCCCGGTATACAATGTGCCTCCTTCAGTGTAGTTCTGGAGAATCTCCCTCCTCCCCTCCACTAACTACCAACATAACATCTGAGGGATCCAGGACAAATTAGGGAAATGGTCTGTTTTCCTAGTATTGCATCTGGGTCTCTCGAGTGATATTGCTAACAAGTAAAGGGGGTGAGGGCGAGAGCTACAACAGTGCATTAGAATATACACGTAAGTATCAAACAATTTTTATGTTGAATGTATTTGTGGCTGCTAACTAAAACCACGTTATTTCTCACTCACTACGTATATACAGCTCACAGAAGCTAGTGAAGAAAAAACAACTGTGCCTTCTTTCAGTATAGTTTTTCTGGAGAATTACCATAAAATTAATCTAAAAATGCAAATGTAGCTTATGTTTGGGGGCAGTTTATACTCGTCTGTCAAGCTGTTATTTGGAAACTACTGTTTGGGAACATATTTCAGATGAACTGGAACAAATAGAGCAATTACAGACAAATAACAAATTTACCCCATCTCTACTGTGCAGCAAATTGCATCTCGTGCACAGTTCTCAGCTTCCCTTGGCCAGCAGGAAAGCAGCCATCTATTTCTATTGGAATGAAATTATTCTGCCTCTATCTAAAGACGTTGTATATGAAATTTTGCAGTTCTGACATCTTTCACTGCTTAGCTTAATGCAATATGCATAAGGACTGTTGATGCAGGCATTATGATATAGTCCACATTAAATTATGATTTTTATCAACATATGTGGATGAGTGGCAATATTTGTAGACTCTTGAGATTACATAGAGTAAGGGCAAATTATATGCAAATAAATTATTCATTTTTTGTGTGTATGATTTGTGATTAAATTGAACAGTTAATTTCTCAACATGATATTCAGAAGAACATTCAAAGTATTTATTTCCTAAATATACACAGTGTCAAAGATGGAAAATCATACATATCACCACTATAAACATTCAGATATATCAAAAGATCTGAATAATCAGGAAAATGCACATCAATTTTTTTATTAATATTAGGAATGGACATCAGCCAACAAAAACAGCAGATATATAGATGAAAACACCTCTTATCCTTATAAGATATGCGACAAAAATGTCATGCGAAACATATTAAATCTTTGGCTGACCTTTCACTGCTGTAATCAACTATTCAAGGTAGGTAGAAGCATTCATACGAAAAAGAAGTGCGTAATTGTCGATAACATACGAAGTGAGCATCCTGTATCTGTTCACATTGATTTCACAATAGTGGTGATTGCACAATGCATGGAGGAAGATGCGTTGTTCACTGAAGGAATAAAAAGGCACAAAGAAACTGACCAGACAACTGTGCATCGAATTTTGGTACAGGAACTATACAAGCACAAACAGAAAGTCACAAGTGGAAACATTGTGAACATACTGCTTAAACCCTGAACAATTCTGAAATGATTGTGCAAACTTGATAATCAGAAAATTGTCATAAATGAAATGTGGAGAGGAGCATATGAATCTCAGGTTAAAACACAGTCTGCTGAATAGCGACAACCAGAGTCACTGTCAAAGCACAAGTTTCAGGAGAAAAAAAAACCTTTCGTCCATGAAGTTAATGGTAATTTCGACATATGACATCTGTGGTGACCTTCTGTGTTAATTTGTTCCACTGATCAAAATGGATGCAATGAATACACATTCTTTCTGCACAATAAGAACATCTGCAATTACGAAGAAACACCTTGAAATGCTTGACAGTGCATTATTCTTCATAACAATGCAATTACTCATATAGCAGAGTACTGAGAATCTTACAATGGAAATCATCGTCTCTATTCACTTGACCTTAGTTAACATAACAATAACTTTAATTCCTAATATTAAAATCTTTGGGAGGAAAGTGCTTCCATATACAGATACACATTTCCAATGCAATACAGCAAGGTACAGCCATGGCAAAGATGACAGTATCTACCCATCTTCTTTACAATGGCAGCAAGTAGCTGAAAATCTAGGGAAGTACCAGCTTTGGCATCAAATCTTCTGGATTCTGACTCTAAATTATACTGGGAAGCTAGAAGGCGAATGGAGAACTTCCATGTGCCTGGGCAATAGATACTACTAGTACTTTCAAGACTGTAAACTAATTGAAAATATATCAATTGAAATTTTGTTGTTGTTGTTGTTGTTGTTAACTAATGCTGAGTTCTCAGAAATAAAATCATTAACTCTCTTACTCTCCAATATTTCTCACACATAGTGGATTTTGAGAAAAGGGCCAGACATTGCTGAAGATGACTCTGACCCATTTCTTCCTGAAGACTGCACAATAGACAAAGTAGTGAAGAAGTAATTCCAATTCTGTTCAAGTGTTTTGACAAACAGTCATGTCCTGTGAGTACTCGAAAGAATGCAACTGCACTTTTCTTTGGATAACTATTCAAGAATTATATTTTGTTGTGCACTGCAACGCTCCCACTTTTATTATTTGAAATTTCGTGCAAATGATATATTATATCTTGATATTTTTAATCGATTAATCTTTTAACCATTAGGAATGGTAAAGATGACATGGGGTTTTGTACGATATTACTTCCCTTCTTAGAATGCATTAACTAAAATATAGGCATATTTCTAAATTGTGTGTTGTCTGTCCATTTCCCAGAAATACACCTCTCTACACTCACAGGATGTCATTATGTAAATAGAAAAAGAAAATTATGCCCTTTCACATATATATTCTATATTTTCTGCAACAGAAAGTTTTACCGAAAGAAATTGGTTGCTGTGACATTGTAGTAGTCCTCACATACGTCATCATAAAGACTACAAATTATTTTGATATCTTATGGAAAATGAAAGACAAAATCAATACAAATATAAAAGTTAGTACCAACTGCCATTACCTTGATGGTGCTGATGATGTATGTATTGTACAGCAGCTTGCTGCATGCTAGTTGGTTGCATCATAGGATGATGTGGGGTGTGTGCACCTGGTGGCAATTGCCCTGTTGGCAGTATTGGGCACATAATAGGGAACGTATGTGGTGGCCCACTAGGTGGATGCCCTTGTGGTGGACCTGGAGGTGGTTGCTGGTATGTAGCAGTTGGTGGCCCAGCTGGGGATTGCGGGTGTCCTCCCTGTGGGTGATGATGGTAAGCACCTCCCCCTGCCCCACCTGCATTGCTGGGGCCACCTACAGGAGTATGTGGAGGTCCAGGTGGATTTGGAGTAGCCCCTTGAGCTGGAGAGGGGCCGCCTGGAGCAGATGGGCCTTGCTGGGATGCTGGGGGAGGAGGAGGGTGTCCATGGTGATGGGAATGAGGGTGATGTGGATGAGGATGATGTGGTGGCCCCATGGCTGTAGGTGGGGCAGGTGACATGTACTGAAGCTGATGTGGTCCTGGTGGAGGCTGGGGACCAGGTGATTCATGATAACTCACTGATGTTTGTACAGGTCCTATTGGTACCATGCTTGCTCCTTGTTGAGCTGCTACCATACGAACCACCTAAGGAAACAAAAGTAATGAATTAAAATGTTTATGAAACATTGCACTCGTCATCACCAAGACTGTGTTAATTTAATTATAATTAGTGATTGGAATTTTTTGGTGACTTCGAAGCATGGAAAGCAGTTAACTTTATATGTAGAAGTCATTATCTTCAAATGCAAAAATCGGTGGCTTCAAACACATGGAACATGTCAGAAAATAGTATTAAAATCAAAAGAAATTGCAATTTATTAACACTATAGCTCACACTATTTCAGACTCAATTGCAAGGATAGTAGGCGATCAAGATAACCTGTCAATTGTAATGTCATTAAATGGTTCTTTATCCTTAGAACAGAAAATGATCTTTCTGTCATGCAGTTGGTAAGCAGGAGTACTCATGTACATTTTTAAAGCTATCATAAATTTTGGTAGACAGTCTCAAGACTTCTGCCATTTATCATCTTGCAGACCTGTAGGCACTCAAGTACAAACACTGACTCCTCAACGTTCGAACTAAACTTGCTGAAGTTCAAATGACCCATCTTGGATTTTAGATAGGCTCAGCTGCTTTAAATGTGACAGGAATTTAAATTGCTCACAGAAGTCCTTGTATAAAGAAATGCTCTTATTCAATTCCATCGTTAACATACCCAGAATCAGTTAAAGATAAAAAAAAAAACAGTGTTGTAGGGGATCACAGTCTGATCCATCTGTTTTGTGTCAGAATCATATTTATTAAAAAAAATGTCCTGGGCTTCCAACACTGTCACATTTCTTCTTCTGAATGCTATCGATTTCAGATTGGGTACAAAGATTAGAGTTTTCTCTGGTCGAGATACTTGAAAACTTCATACCCCATTTTCATTTCAGCCAAGAATTCAAGTAAACAGTGTGCAAGCTCACAATAGTGGCCATATCCATGACTGCTGATTGCAAGTAGAGTATTTTGAGAATAGTCCCAAAAATAAATTCCATTTCACCCAAGTTTTTATAAGAGTTCCCAAAAATATGCCACCCCCTGAGAAATGCCCATTATGCCATCCCCTAAATGTAAAATAAAATGGAAGAATAAACCAAAAACGTATGCAAAGAGTCTATTCTACTAGACATTAAGGAAAGAATCAGAGTATTACAAGAATTAGGAAATACAATAGTATTAAAATGAACCTTAGCATATCCTGAAAGAACAAACAGGTTAGCAAAAATGGATCATAAATAAAGCATACACAAAACTCTGAACTTTCTTCCAATCAAATCAACAGTGATATGTGAAAGTGTTAAAATAAAATTTTTAAATTACTACATGAATATATTAAAATGAACAATGTCAGAAACTTTACAATACAGACGAAACTAAAACTGTCCAACTAAATGAGATAATAGACCTATCACAAAAGAAAACTAAATGGAAAGAATACCTAAGAACGAACTAATTAAGGACAGTTCAAGAAGCTATCACCTACCAACATAGTGAAAAGAGAGATGTGGGTCAACTAACACAATGACGGAGAGAAAATTTTTATTCATAGTGAGCAGAACAGACCAGAGGATTCAATCCATGATGGAACATGGAATGAGTGAACAACCCAAAGCATTATTATCAAACAAATTCTGGTCTACAATACATAAATTTCCAGCAGATTTACCCCCTGAGAGCAAATTTTAACATAATTGTCTTTTTTCAAACAATTGTATTTAATTGTTCCATCTCACCTGTCTCATGGCCATTTCTATTCATTTGGTAAAAACAAATTTAGTAAGTGGTGTAACATGTAATAGTCACAAAGCTCACAAGTCAAGAAAATGAACATAAGAAAAGAGTTTTTAAGTCTGAAAGGTAGTGCAAAACATGTGAATGATTAAATTTGTTTCACAATAAACAAGTTTTTAACAAGTTATTGTGGTTAAAACATTTATTTTCAAACTGATTCTGTTCTAATATCAAATGAAATAATTTAATTCAATGTAAAACAACTCGAAATATTTGATTCAGTTATTCTACAAGCCGGAAATTTTAAAGACTTAGAAGGTCTGGAATTTTCAGTCCACAAAATCTCTTAAAAGACTATATAAAATTAAAAGCCTGTACTGATTCTTCTAAGTGAACAGATTTGTCCTGTTGCCTGTAACTTCCTCCATACAAATTTAACAATAAATAATACTCACATGCTGGTATGATGACTGAGGTGGTAGATGCCCTTGTGCATATGGAACCGTGAATTGAGTGTGTATAGGAGCAGGAGCCAACAATGGTTGTCCTGTAACCTGCATTGGAGTTGGGATATCTGGACGATGAGGCACTGCCATTGGCACTGTAACAAATGAGAATCCTTTTCCATCTCCATTTCTATAACCTGTACAGAAAAGTTAAACAAATGTTCCAGTCTCTTATTATCAAAAACTAACATATTACCGTATTTGCTCGCGTAATTTGCGCCCCCGCGTATTTTGCACACCCTAATTTTTATGGGATTATTTTGAACTTTATTTTTGCTCCGTGTATTTTGCGCACACATTTTACGTACATATTTTTTTCAGTGTAGTAGAGATTTTCCTTCCCTACAGTCCATCGTAGGTCATTCACCAGCAACTGAAGTACCTGCTTCAGAAAGAAATCCCAAATCCTTGGTAGAGAGAAGTTACCGGTATAGAAAATCAGCCTACCGTAAATATTTACCTATACATATACTAATTGAGATAAACTCAGAACAGGACCTCTTATTTGAAAAATCCGCATATTTTACGCACCCCAATTTTTCAGTGGCCAAAGTTAATTAAAAAGTGCGCAAATTACGCGAGCAAATACGGTATTACATGACAAAATTCATTACTATTTGATTCAGTATATTGTTCCTTAAAAATGTTTCATCACAAAATTTCAATACGGGTATGGGGAAAGCAAAAATGTTTGATCTCCTAAGAGTGACTTGGATTTTATGCAGAAAAAAAAAAGACAACAAGAATGCAATCAGTGCTAGTTTTCCATGCTGGATATTTGGGTTCGAAAGCCAAATGATACTAAGTGCAATTTGTGGTGGACAAATATGTGTTCGCAATGTATACAAATTTCTCATTACATAATTTATCAGTATTTTGTCATCATCATCATCATCATCATCATCAATCAAATGCCATAGCCATGTGAACAGAATGAGCACTGGTTTGCATCTTCCTGGGGAATAAATTTTCTCATGAAATTTCTATCAGTGTATGGAATTGATGCCCTCTAGTATCGAAAAGAATTTGGGGAGCTACAGGGAGTAGTACAATTCAGATTTATATTGCAACTATAACAGCTGGGGAAATCATGATGACCATACATATCCACATACTTTTGGTGGATTATTATTCTTGATGTAATGTAGAGCCACTTCCAAATGATGCTCTGCAGGTAACATTTAAGAGAATTACATATTATCCTCTAGAGGGGATATTGGGGTGATATTGAAAAAAAAGTTAACAATAATTGCATTCACATAGAAAGTGCACATTACCTAGAAAACAAATGCACATAAAGTGAACTTCCAATCATATGAATTAATGGTAGAGGAACAACAGATGTTACAAAGTAAAAATAATCTCCTGTTTCATGCATAAATAACCTCACAAAGTTATCGACTGCAGGTCTAGTGAAATCATTTGTCGTTACAAATCCAACAGACCCTAGTTCAATTCCGTCAGTGAAATATTAATTTATCTACCTTGGTTATGTTCTCCTTAGTTTATTTTATTCTAATTTCCTTTAACCTGTGATCCTATTTCATGATGACCATATCATTGCCAAGAAGCTTCATTACTTGTAGATAGATAATCAATGCATGTTCTAAATCTTAACAAGAATGAGGAAAGAATGGGCTGAACAATTCAGATTCAGATATTGCTTATGATGATAGTGATGGTGATGTTCTGCTGCTGCTTATGATGATGATAATATAAATTATTAAGTGAAGACTGATTACTTAAAAATTATATAAAATATAATTCTACAAGTATGATAAACTTCTTTTGAAGCTGTCGGAATTGCTGAGAATTTTCTGATGGCTATCAGGTAATTGAATTCTTAATTCTTAATCCATAAAGCTGTCCACATGTAATTCAAGAACTGGATAAACCATGAAAAAATAATTTGGATCTCAACGTCTTTTGTAAATATAATACTACACTTAATGCCAATATCATATTTGAAATAAAACACCTAAGATTTATCCTGTGGAATGATCAGTAATATTTACACATAATTTAATAGATTAAAATGCAAATTACTCTTACATACTAGAAGTACATTTTTCTTTTAATTCCCAATATGGAATGATTTGTAAAATTGGGTAAGAGCTGAACCATGTATATGACTCAAGTCTGTGAGTGAGTTATGTAACAACTACAGAATGAGGAGGCATCATCCCAATATTAAGATCTTTGAAGTAGTTCAATTACACGATGTAAATGATTTATACTTTCATCCACACTTCACAGTAGAACTTTTAATTATGATTCTCAAGGAGATCCAGTTGTTCACAAAAAAAATCAGTTAATGACCATACTGCTACACCCACGCTATTCAGCAACGTTTTCTTCCTACTCTCTTCAATGTTTCAATCTGAGAATACTATACTAGCATCATAAGAGGAAACTAGATTGATATTTATTGTCGTTAAAACACGCGCACTGCACTGTGGTCAAACAGGACTTCTGTTTCATAAACGTTTACATACTGATAGATAAAAGTAACATACATATCTTCAGAGCAGTGTTGCCAAGTCAGCGGTTTTGTAGCTAAATCTGGTGTTTTCAGGACTATGATCAGCTACAGAATTTTACCGTCAGCGGCTAGCTATTTATTTGGCGTTTTTTGATGATTCTGACACAGGAGATGATATCTTTAAGATATTTTCTGTAAAGATATTCTGTAATTCTTTTTTAAATGTATTTGCGGACAACAATATGAGTTAATCATAAACCAGAGTTTAATATGGTATTATCACAATTTTTCATTGTGCGAGTATAAAAAATATCAACTTTTATGTTAACTCGATTTGGTACAATCACGTCCATTTCCTGCCTCATTCATTGTTGTTGTACAAATAAGATATGCCACATTCATTAAACTCTTAGTCTAATCATGTATGCATTGTTTTTGTAAATGAATTGATATATTTAGTGATAAAGAGCAGAGAATGAACTGAATTATTATTTTAATTTATAACTTACAGTACGCCTCCAGCTCAGTGTGATTTCTAACCGACCGGTGTGATTGTGATATGATTGTTTCCAAAGTGTCCAGTATATTCTTGATCTACTTCATTCAATTTTGAAGAAATATGCTGCGTAAAAAAACATAATGTGTTGAAAGATTGGGAGGAAGAAGTTGCCGATGATAGTTGGAAAGCTCGGTGTAATTGGTGTAATGTCCATACGATTTTGCATAGAACATAGAGCCTACGAAGTGATACACACTTTCCATAATTTAGTCTACATTTTTATAAAATTCTCCAGTTCTTAAAACTGTACAGTTTGTATTTCATATTTCGAAGTGATGTATTAAGAAAAATCTGGAATTTTTTCAACTACAGTTTAGCGTTTTTTTAAGCTTGTGCAGCGGTAAATGGATTTCTGAGTTGGCAACACTGCTTCAGAGAAAGCATATTTGGTGATGTGTTTAGTATACATTGTGTAATACTGGCTGCAATGATTCAATTATAGCTCTCTGTTAGTGTTAATAATATTAATATAGTTAGTGGCAATTAAGCTGATGTTTAGCAGTGTGTTGTGAAACTCCCCCATGTCCCACATATATACACTTCTGCAAACTTCTGTGGTGCAGGTACAAAACCTGCAATCAATTATAACACAAAATGTGCATTTCGTTAGCTGTTATAGTCAATATTTGTAGTACAATTACTGTTGCTAACTCACATTTACGGAATCGGTTGCCTGGATTCTGTGGCGTAAACGGAGTGGGTTGGTTAGTTGCAGCAACAACGTAAGTTGGCATCACCATTGTGGCAGCCATGCCAGTAGCTGCTCCAGGCGGTGCAGCACAATACTGAGGTGTCTGAGGTGTGTGCGGCCTTGATGGAGTGGGTGTACTTGGAGAACGCTGCCAACAGATCAACATAATTTTATAATTAACCAGAATGTCATATTCTAATGGAAATGTAAGGAATAATTCATTGTTACTGTAAATGTGTATTTCTACTTACAGTACTATCCAATGTGCCATTATAATTTATACAGTGCTAAAAATTAATGCATATTGCTTCGGAAGCATGCAATAAAGTACATAATACGTAACTGTATCTTGACGTGTGTCGGAGGAAGAACAATTGAAGACATTACAAAAGCAGCCCTAGTCATTTTTAATGAAATTGAGTTAAGGACACATTTGCTACTGTTTTAAATGTTTACAGACTCCAAAAATGGCCCATGTCAAGTGCAATAGACACAAGGATAAAACACCAGTTGAGCGGGAATATCTGACATGTGTTATTTTCTTATTGTTCTCCTGAAAAATAGCAATTTTGACAAGGGTTGTTTTGTAATAATGTCTTCAATTGTTTGTATGCATCTGAAGTTTGATTAGTGTAATATGTAGCTAGTCAGCGATGTATGCAATGGAAGGGAAAGGAACTGGCCACCCTACCCACTATCTTCTGGCTATATATGTATTTCTAAATTATAGACATCAGCTCAAAGAATTTGAGTGACCACAAGGGTCCTGAATACAATAAACATGTACAATATAATGTGATGTGATACATTAAAGAAAAAAGAAAGTTAATTGTTGAAGGCAAATATAAGTAGATTAATTGAAATAGAGATGATGATGTAATATATGAAGAGAATCCTTGATAATATTTATAAGAATGTGGTGCTTTATTGGTATTGCTTACGAGGTTCAGACCTGTCTTCAGACAGTTACCTAAACAGCAACGATGTAACCACATTTTTTACACTGTATTATACAAAATTGGGAAAGAAATGGTTCCCTCCTGTTCTAAATGTGCAAAGGTAGATCGAACTGATACGCATTTATTATGTGAATTTAATTTTTAATACAGTAAAGAGTTCGCATTTTTGCCAGTACTATAATTCTATTTGTATATCCTGATGTTTTCCGAATTGCAATACAATACTTAATGCCATTTGCATCAATATTTTGTGTGATAATACAATAATTACTATTCCAGTCCTTTTGAAGAGCAAATATAAAAGTACGCCCTTTACTTAATGTTGAGGTAGACTTACAACTTGAAGTATCTACAATAACCAAGACAGACTTCGCAAAGCAACATCAACCATCCCACTGATATCTTTATGGGAAGTCTAAAAGACTAGTTTCATTTTTCACAACAAAGACCTGTTATAACATAAAATAAGAGTAATTTTGTATTTACGTATTTTCAGATTATGTATTCAAAAGATAAAACTGAAATTTAATATTGCTGTCAATTTATTAAGGGTGATTAATTCACTACAGTATGCGTCTGGATAAGATGAATGTGATAAAGCCAGGAAAATGAGTCCAAGGTTTAGCACCAAAAGTTACCCAGCATTTGCTCTTAATGGGTTGAGGGAAAACCCCCGGAAAAAACCTCAACCAGGATTTGAACCCAGATCTGCTCATTTCATGGTCACACATGCTAACCGTTACTCCACAGCGGTGGGCTAAGTAGGGTAATCAAATGGTGAGTAAATAAAAAGTAAAGTAAATCCATGGCGCTACAGTATGTAATGTTGTTTTATACTTATTTCTAGTATAATATCTTTCAGAACATAAATATAGGAAAAATTTCACAACTCCTCAATACAATAACAACCCTGATGTAACAATACAATTTTCCTAGTCCTCAGAAAATTGTTGTACAGTATTAAGGTTCGAGTACTAGAAATTAAGTGACATAGTTAAAATTTAAAAAGAGCAAATGCTCTTGCTTGGGGCAGTTCCAGTTACATAACATGATACTAGAAATTAAGTAATAATAAAAATTTAAAGTAAAGATTGGGGGGAGGAGGAAAACTAGTTGAAATAAGAAAAGAAAAATTATCTATACGAAAAAATGTAAATAATGGACAGTTTCAATTTAAAGAAATACAATATCTAATTCTCATACTGAAAATATTATTAAGGTTATTTAATTCTGGATTTATTTTAATAAACTGATTGTAAATCTTGGTCCATAATATGAACTTAAAAAACTGGACAAAATGTGAATGGTATATAATTTTTCATGTTGCACAGTTCTTTACATTGAGCAACTCAACTTTTCTTGCACAACTCGACATTGCAATCAATTTAAGTTGTAACGTGGATGAGTAATTCACGAGAAGATGAATGAGAAATAAGAATTTCTTTTCACATAATGTAACTAAACCAAACTCAAAAGATCATAAATGTCTTACCGGAGTAAATGGTTTAGCATTTGGGTTGTATACGAACTCCTTGGCATTAGGATTGAGAGTTGACTTCTTCAGTGCAGATGTCACTTTATCAACTGAACTACCACCAGGTTCTCCACCTTGTTGGTCCTTATTTCCTATAACTTCTTCAGGTGGTTGAACTTGTCCTTGTTTCTTAAGATCATTAGCACCTGAATCAACAGGCTCTCCGCTGCCAAGTTTGAAGTCTTGTCCGAATTTCTTCAGTTCCGCATGCTGATCTTCACGTACTATACAAATGAATAAGATTCATATGTGATACAAATTACAGCGTACATTTCAGCTCTGAAACCCTGTATGAAGAAGAGAGAGAGATAAAGGGAAATACAGTACTTGTAAAAATACATTTAAGTCTGTGATATTCAGAGAAATGAAAATACAATGTACATACTATAGCAACAGCAGAATATGAACAATGAAAGATGCATAAGTATTCTAGAGGGACAGGAAGGGAATGCCCAACAGATGTTCCATGCAACATAAATGTTATAAAATGTGTCAAACATTTAACCCTTATTGACAAAATAGCTATAATTTGTATAAAGAATAGGGTAATTTACATCGCGAAACTACAGTGTGCAACTACATTTCATGAAAGAAAGGCTCATAAAATCTAAGTGGTCTCTTGAAGATATATAAAAGTCGTCATAATTAATGACACAAAGACAGCAGGTGTGTATACAATTCTGTCAATTTCATCCATAGCTGATCAGGTTCTAAAAGCAGTCATAACATTTGAAAAAAGAATGCTGTTTTTGTAAGCAAAAGCATATAATAGAAAGAAACATGTTTGGAAACGAGAATGTATTCACGCCTAAAGTTGAGATATTTTGCTGAAAGAAATTGTTTTAGATGATCCTAAGAGCTACTTATTACATCTAAATCATCCACATTTTTACTTAGTGTAATCAAAAATAAATTAATGGGGGGGGGGGGGGGGGGAAGAGAGCAAAATATTGAAGATCTAACATTCTAAATGTGCTGAGTGCCAATTTTTCAAAATGCATTTTATTCAATCTAAGGAGGAACATCCATATGAAAATATCATAGTAAATTGTCTTTGTCGTAGCTAAACTGTAAGTGATTCATTCATACCGCCTAAAGATGGTGTTGTAGGTTTCTCAACATGTAATGCAGTGTGTTTTTTCATCAATATCTCAGAAAGTTTTTTTGGTACTTAGCACATTTAGAATGTTAGGTCCTCAACTATGAAAGAACTTGATTTCTTCTTTCTTTCCAATCCCATTACAGGCTAAATGGGCCCAGAGGGGGGGAGGGAAGGTTAAGGCCCCACATATATATATAAAACGCGCGTGAGTGCGCACACACGCACGCGCACACACACACACACACACACAATTTATGATACTTCAATCAATTCTAGGACAGTAATGGAAACATTTCACATAAATGGATAGTTTCCCTTTTCTTAGGGTTACCAAATGTCCGTATTTAGCAGGACATGTCCTATTTTGAAGGTTTGTCCTGCCGTCCATATTTATTTTTGAAGATTTGTTAAATGTCCATATTTTTATGGAAAAGTTCCAATCATCTCATTTTTTTATAATTACATTTCAAAATATAATTCTGAACTGCGAATAAACTATAGTTTTTCGCCCATATATTTTATTCAGAGTCAGAACTCATTGCAGCGATAGAATAATGTTCCAAGTATTAGCATCACTGATCAGTATTCTCTTTCGAATACAAGCCATGAATAAACCATCACAGATCATGGTTTGTCCGTAAAACTGGCCGATCGGTGTGCATAAACAATAGCATGATCAACAAAACCATCAGTAACACAAGGTTGAGCCAATTTAATTTTTTTTTTCCACCTGAAAATCAGCATCAGTAAAACTGTAAACATACGAAATTAGTCTTCTGAGTGTAGTGAAGGACAATGTTTCAATGATCTGTCAGCAAATACAGTATATGGTGAGTGAAGTAGTTTTTGTAATTATGGCTACATGTAAAATTTGGTTAAAAAAAATTGGTTCGTGTTTCTCTGGTAGGTCTATGTTCCTGTATATAATGCTGGAATTATAATGTACCGTACTGTACTCTGATTGTATTCTTTTGTTTTAACTGTATTTTAATTATTTTATCCTACAGAAAATTATTTAATATATGCCTACGCAACTTAACAAGCAATAATCAATTAAATTCGACTTTTGAATCTGAAAAATACCTACTACAGATCTACACATGTTTTTGTGTCTGGACTTTGTCCTGCTTTTTGAACTAGTTCGTCCTGTTTTTCACTGAGTATCTGGTAACCCTACCTTTCTGAGTATTCTTATTTGGCCTGATAATGATCTTCATTACTATAGTGATGCTAGTTATGTCAGACTGATTGAATTCTTAAACCAACGGTACAGTCTACAAACATGATTCCTAGTTCCACTGTATTAACTTAAACAATAACAAAATAATGAAAATAAATTTCGGAATAACACTAGTAACTGTAAATTGAAATTTGAAATAATAAAAAATATTAAAAATAATTCTCTCACCTCTTGATGCCTGTGGCAATTTCCTACTGACAGAAGCATTCCCAGTATTCGTGTTGGGACCTTGTTGCACCATTGGAGTTTGTTCTGGAGGTGGAACCACTTTCATAGGAGCCATACTCTCAGTTGGAGGTGGGGGTTGTTGCACTGGAACCACATTAGGTGCAGCTACAAGTGTGGGAGGAGCAGCACTGGCCACCACTGGTGTTGGAGCGGCAAGCACCTGAGGAGGAACTCCTGCTGGAGCACTAGTTGGAGCAGCATTGCCGCTGCTAGGGAAAGGAGCAGGTGGAAGACCTCCAGGAGCATGATGAGTCAATTTAGGATCTACTCTCGGAGGCAGTGGGCCTTGCTGAGATTGATCTGGTGGGTACCGAGAAGGTTCCGACACATTGAATGCACCTCTTGGTCCTGTGGATAAATAAAAGTATATATTTTTTATGATCGCCAATAATGTACTAATCATACCTTCAATAGGACTATAAATGATCATACAATAAAACTTCATTTACACGTTTTTATGGGAGTATGAAGGAAACAACAGCATAAGTGAGAAAAACATGTAACTGAAATGACACTCAATAACATCTGAAACAGTTTTTGAAGACTATATCCGAAGGACAAATTAAGTCAATTTAGTGAAATTTATAACTTCACAGTTAAGCCATTGTTGAGCTACAATGCAGTACTCAAATTTATAACATATATTCTTAAAGAATGTAAGATTATTTCCAGAAATTCTTAGCTGTTTAGAATCAAAGCTGGCTCATCTATTACATTTCAAACTCCAATCCAGAAAATTTTACGAAATTGACTTATCCTGTTACACACTGACAGCCTTCTAGACATAGTTTGCACTGATCACTAACAAGTTGCAAACAATAGCCATTAAGAGCAATATTGTAGGGATGTTGCAACCTGTCATAATCCCATTTTGTTTCTTAATTCCATACAATCATAATTTACATTTTGTGGAGGGGGGGGGGGTGATCTGTACCTGAAGTGGCATTTGAAGTTTCATTTTCTGTTTTAGCACAAAAACATATGCAAACAGATAAAATTTATCAAAAAGGTTTCATCATCACAGGCCTATGTTATTTCACCCCCCACCCCAAAAGTTATTCTGGACTTCCCTCAAACTGTTCCATAATTTTTTCAGTTACTCATTCTAGTGCCGAGGTCATGGAAAGCATGGGGCTCTACCTTCATGTCCCCCAAGTGCCTTCATAGCATGTTACAGGGATACCTTTACCTTTTTATCATGATGTGTTACGAAATGTTTCACTGTTTCTAAAGCAGTAACAGTGTCATTAAAAGACACAAGACTGTAGAAGGCAAGCTTCGAAGTGGATTACATCATAACTATGAACAGGTGCTGTATTTTCGCGTTTTTACATTTTCTCGGAAAATCTAATTTCGAGAAATTTATTTGGAACATATAAATCCCATTTCGTATTTCCTGGGGATTTAAAATGCGAACGCATAAGTGTAAAACATGCATAACGAAAAACATATAACTGAAATAAATTAAAATGGAAAGTATAGTAATTTGTCAGAACTTCAGGAAAAAACGAATAAGTGTGAAAAACGCGTAAGTGCAGAATGTATAAAAGAAGTTTTACTGTATGCTCTTCAAAAATCGATTAATAATATGTACAGCAAATATGCTTAGTGTTCTTAACATTGTGAATACATAATATGCATAAAACAGTAATCACTACTGCTAATTCTAGTTGCATATTTTATCCAGATAATTCTTTGTCAACCTACCGAAGTTTGTCAGACTTTATTACTCTTACCTGGGCGAATCTGTTGAGGTCTCTTGGACTCTATTCCATTCATTTTATTGGGCTCCCTCTGGGGCAAAGGAGGTTGTTGCTGTGGAGGTACAGGGGCATAACCAGGACCGTGAATGTGTGGGACAGGTGCAGGCTGGTTCATGGGATTCAATGACACAACAGGGGTAGCGGCACCTGCAGGAGGTTGTTGGAAAGGAGGCGGATGAAGGTATGCCCCACCTCCTGCCCTTGCTGGGGGTGGAGCCTGTTGCGGGGGTGTCTGCTGTTGTGGTTGTGGTGGTGGTTGTTGAGGGGGAAGTTGTGGTGGTTGCTGCGGTGGCAATTGTGGTGGCTGTTGCTGGGGTTGATTTTGGGGCTGTGGTTGTTGCGTCTGCTGTGGTGGTGGAGTTTGTTGCTGCTGCTGAGCAGGGGGAGGTGGAGTGGATCTAACTAGTTTTCCAGTCTGAAACATACAAAAAAATGTGGTGCAAATGAGTAATTTTGTAAGCCAACAAATGCAGAACCTACAATTGATTAGTTTAAAACATAGAAATGAATTGCTGCACCAGTTCTGCTCCATCTGTGAATGACCACATACAACTTGAAAAGTCTTCAGGTTCAGGTTTTCATCACACTTTTTTTGTTGTCACAAAGTAGTAGACGAGGGCATACTAAAGGGAGGGGGTACTCATCCATTAGCACTGGTCAGCTTGATGAGTTATTGACTGAATTTGGTATAATATTCCTCTATCCAATACCTAATTCCCTCCTTACCCTTTCCTATCCAGTCCTCTGACTGAACTCTTACTTTCTTCGACCCCGACGGCATTAGAGCATTCGAGGACTAGGGGTTCATTTCCCTTTCCTTCCTCCTGTTTCTACTTTTCTGTTCCTAGTGCTGACCTGCTATGGCACTAAAATCGTCCTCCAGTGGCTTAAGGAGGGAAAGCTGGTGATCAACAAGATCTCCCAGCTAGGTCCAATGGACCCGTCGACCAACAGCAGGTGTGGTCCTCCAGACATTCTGGGGATTGTGTGTGAATGAAGTAGCCACCAAAACGTTAAAATATGGTGTTCACTTAAATCGACTACAACTTGCCATTTAACTCCAACATAAAATATTGGAGTGCAAGAGGTCAAATGACTTTATTGTCAAATGCCTGGCATTAGAAAACAACAACAACAAGATATTTTATTGCAATTTTCACAGTTATATTTACACATTTATTTTATGGCTCTCAGTTATATCAAGTACCAGGACAATACCTGAGAATATGTATACATTTCTGGGGAGTAAAATAGATTGCTTCTATGTGGTGCACTCTGGGTAATGCAAAATGATCTAGAACTGAAGGCAAAAATATCCCAGCAAGAAAACTACTCTCTTAAGAGCAAAACGCCACTGGACTTAAAAAAATTATACAATTCTATTACAAAATCAGGTCTTTATCTTCCAATCACGAACACGTTTTTATATATTTTCTTATATAATAAACAGCATGCCAATAAATTAATAAATAAATTTTTTATGCAAAAAATATTGTAGATTTCCTTAAAGCTGCTAAAGTTGCTTGTACAAGACCAAATTTTTCTTCAAATTCAATATTTTACAAGAAAACTTGCAAAAGATTGTCAAAGATTTACCAATATTGAAAAAGATTTATCGATGGCTGTTTCATATTGCTAAAGATTTGACAAGATTTTAAAACATGTGCTTCAAGTTCATTGCAACCTATCTAGGCTTATCTACCAAATATTACAACATAAATAAGTAACTTTTTGATTGCCTAACAAAACACCTTTCTCTATTTTGAATCACAGAAACACCTTATTGCTCTCTGTGTAAACATCAAGAAGAAATGGACATCACTTTAAAATTTGTTATCCTTTAACTGGTGTCAATGAGTGGGAAGGATATTGGAAACAAGAAACAAGATGGGATATTAATCCAAGCCTTCTTTCGGTATTCGTTATTTGCTGTTTGATTGAAGTTTTGTGGTTAATGATCTCATATCAATGTACCAGCCATTAGATATATGCGAATCTCTTGGATAATAAATAGGCTATAAAACAATATTTGTATTACTTAACTGTATGGTACTCCAAAATTAAGAATATTACAATTGTATGTTATTTTAAAACAAAATATTTACGACTACTGTTCACTTAGGTTATAGGTTAGATGGAGAGAAAATTAAATAAAAATAAAGAAAAAATAAATGCTATAATTTGTATTTTATTTACAAGAAATTAATCCTACATAATGATGTACTCCAAAACTAAATAAAATATTGATTTGTTTTAAAAAAAACGCGTCATAATCTTCACATGCTGTTGTAGAAGCATCCGGGACTCTATCTACAATCGCAAAAAAAAAAAAAAAAAAAGAAAAAAAAAAGCTAATTACAATTTTTATCAACATGTGCAATAAAATATTAAAGTCAATAATTACATGCTCCCTTACCTCTATTCAACATCACTTTCATTGTCATCACTACCGGAAGAATTGTTGTTGTCACCATCTTCCCATAGAGGATCCAGTGTTTGATGCAAAGCTGTACCAACCTTATTTCAAATAATGCACGCACCTCAGTTTTTCTTCACCAAATTCAAGAAAAATATGTGTGGGGAGTATTCACGCATACACGGTTTTTCGAATACCATTTGGTCAATTTCTTCAAAGAACTGTGAAGTATTTGGTCGATTAGAATATGTTATTTAGTTTTAAGACAACAGAAGACTTTTAAATTATTAGAGTGATTTGATAATAAAACATGTAAGTCCTGAAAAGTCCTGTAAGCATTGAATTTGATGAAAATTTGATTGTGTACAAGCAGCTTAAGGTATCTTCAGTTCAAGTTTGCTCATTCTGAAATACAAAAGGAGATGAATCTATTCATTATCTAGGAAATGTCGGACTGGTTAAAAGACGAACCAAACTTCATACACAAAATAACAGGAGATAAATCTTGGGTAACTGTATCATACTCTATAACAGCGATGCTTGTCATTTAATACGAAGTTTGATGGTTCAAAATGTGACAATTTAAAGAAGTTTATTGCACAGAAGTATGTAGAACAAGTAAGCATGAATTCGATGGAAATGTTAAAAGAGATGAGTCTTCAGCAACTAGTTCCAGTAAAAAAATTGCCAGTGCTAGTCTACATGTGTGACGGCTAATGGCAAACTCTGTATGTCTTCTGAAATAAACATTTTAAGGAAAAGGTAACAACATCAACACATACCACTCTCTCAATGAAGATTTCTTAAGTGTGCTGAAGAAGATGTAGATTTAAATAAATCAAAACATAAAGGACGAGACGTATATGTAGTGATAATGAAATAATTGATATAAAACATCGTAAGATGGTAAATATACGTGTTGCTTCATCAAGCAATTTAATAACGACCAAATGAGGACAGTGTTTCTAGAATTCATTAGTGTGACTGATTGTTGTAGTCTGTGGATGATTTAAGGTTGTTAATCCGAAAGTGCTATTCTCCTCTAACAAGGATTGGATTCATTTATCAGGATATGTGAAAAAATTCTTATGACTTCATTTGTGAGAGCTGCAATTTAAAAAATATTAGCAGTATACATAATGTTATCAAATCCATTTTCTAATACAAATATTCTATACAAAAATACACATAGAGGACATAATATAGAAAATGACTTGTGTTCACAGAGCTTCTAGTTGAAATTACCTGATGATTTTTTCTTTTAGCAGGTGGTACATATTTTCCTCCTTCTACGCTACCACCAGTACTGGCACTCATAGCAGCACCTTGGCCATCAGGGGGACGAACCACAGATGCAAACCGATCCTCCTCATCACCATTCTCAAGATCCATGCGAGCTTTGTAACTTGGGTTTGCCTCAATCTCACTAGCTATTTTGGCAGCCTTTGCTTCTGCATCCCTATAAACATAGTTAATAATATTTTAACATTCACAACAAATTTTGAATTAATATCTCTCTTCAAATGACACAAGTTATTTCACATTAAATTTCCATGTAAGTAGTGCCAGTATCATTACTTGTGCTATTACCATCATGAGAAGTTTTTTACCAACTTGTATTGTAAGAAAGTAATCAAGTTACAATCATTTATATTTTGTTTTATTTTTTAACGAGTTAAAAGAAATTACAAAATAAAACTTTATCTTCAAATAACCACAACTTTGCTAGGAAAAGGCATGTTTTATATGCATTCACAGAAGTATGTACTGTCGGTGACTCAGGAGAAGACGAGAGCGGACTGAGGAGGAAGGCATGTGAACAGATAATGTACGACAACATGTGAAATATTTGTACTGCAGTAAGCGGAAACATTAGGTCTCCTTCTGTTCAACTTAGCTTTAATTTCCATACGCACTGTTACTCATGTTTCCTGCACGAGTAATAACCTAGCTACTGGGATGCTTATCTGAGAGATGTTTATAACAATCAGCAGCGATAGTCAAGAAGGTCACATTCTTTCCGCTCATCTTCTCCTGAGTAACGCACAGTACATACAGCAAAACATCGTTCTAACGATCCCGTTTCACAATGTCCTGGCAGAACTTCCATTAAAACCAAAGTAATTTAATTTAGCTTATAAGAAACCCCGCTCTTAAAGAATACACTTGGATAGATTTCCGAATACACAGCCAACTTTAGCGAAATTCCAGAACTATTTCAAACATTTATCAATCAATTTCTGTACAAGTATGGTCACATCAATGTCATTACACCAGTGTGGCTCTAGCACCAGTACTGGTACCTTGCAATCAATAGTACGCATCACTATCTCAATTGAAAGTAAGCTCACAAAAATGTTTGTGTGTTTGCATATGACAACCGTAAATTAGTAACAGTACTTAAAAATATATTATTGTGATTTTATAACAATATTATATTGTGTACTTCAGAAAGTTTATGGATGTGTGTTTAAAATGGGCATTAAGAATATGTAAATATGATGTAATTAACTTTCTTGCTGATATTAAGTGACAATCCACTTTTAAGAAAAGTCCGCATTTTAAGAATAAAATGAAGTTCCCTAGGGATTCGTTAAAAAGTGGTTTTACTGTATTGTTACTTGTGAGTCAGCCATATAAAAGGACTGACAAGGAAAGTTCACAGTGTTCTGGACACCAATTTTGTTGCACTTTCATGAAATCAATCTAGATAAATAAATGGAAAAACAATACCTACCTGAAAACCCTGTCAAATGTGCGTTAATTTTCGACATTTTACATTTTGAATTTTCTTCTGAACTTTATTAGTTGATATGTAAGGAGCCACAGTTTGAAGGACTTCTGTAGTCTCCTAGTAGATAAGATGCTAGGCAAATGATCGTAAGCTTAATGCATTAATTACATCTGTAGCCAGCACATTTTCTTTTAATTATATTTTATTCTCATTCTATTCTTTCAGTTATAGTAATTACACTTCCATCATAACCAATCAGTATGGATTTGATATTAATACCGTTTCATATACAACAGTAGTTAACATGGAGTTATTACATGCAGATGAAAAAAATAATCAGCACCTAGAGAAAATTGAGTTAGGAATTACATATGTAGTCTTATTAATAATAATCAAAGCATAATGACTACGAACTTTTGTAGTCACTGCTGACAGGTCAGTACGAATTTGTTAGACTGCAAAACATTTTCAATGGCAACAAAATCCGTCATCAACATGTGCTGTTGTTTAAAATAAAGAAGAAAAATTTCAACAATGCAATGAGAGCCAAGACATCTTGCTTATACTGGACTCATAGGGAGGTCAGACATACTTACTTACTGGCTTTTAAGGAACCCGGAGGTTCATTGCCACCCTCACATAAGCCTCCCATTGATCCCTATCCTGAGCAAGATTAATCCAGTCTCTATCATCATATCCCACCTTCCTCAAATCCATTTTAATATTATCTTCCCATCTATGTCTCAGCCTCCCCAAAGGTCTTTTTCCCGCCAGCCTCCCAACTAACACTCTATATGCATTTCTGGATTCGCCCATACATGCTACATGTCCTGCCCATCTCAAATGTCTGGATTTAATGTTCCTAATTATGTCAGGTGAAGAATACAATGTGTGCAGCTCTGCGTTGTGTAACTTTCTCCATTCTCCTGTAACTTCATCCCTCTTAGCCCCAAATATTTTCCTAAGAACCTTATTCTCAAACACCCTTAATCTCTGTTCCTCTCTCAAAGTGAGAGTCCAAGTTTCACAACCATAAAGAACAACCGGTTATATAACTGTTTTATAAATTCTAACTTTCAGATTTTTTGACAGCAGACTAGATGACAAAAGCTTCTCAACCGAATAATAACAGGCATTTCCCATATTTATTCTGCATTTAATTTAGGTCAGACATACTCCACATATTTCTATTCTGTATACATAGATGATGAGGGCAATTGCAATGCTACTGTTGAAATTATTCCTCCTCATTGCACTCCATACTATCAATAATGTGACATACATTTCTTTTGGCACGTTAATAATTTAAATAAGAATACATGGATCTCTATGAAAGCCCTACAAAGTAATTGTCACCTGTCTACAAGGAAAGTAATAAAAATTTATTCTCTCATTATCAACAATTGTCTGCTGTATGTTTCAATGATATGGTAAAATATCAACGGTAAAGCTCAAAGCTTATTCCAGAAAAGAACTTCTCGAAAAGTGAACGAAATTTGTTTTCTAACATATATTCAGAAATATAATAATTCAATTAGTGATTAACATCAACATACAGACTATTAAATGTGGTCATACTTGAAGCAGACTACACCACACATTCTTATTTCAATACTTTCAATAAATGGTCAATATTAATATGTATACTGTAGCTTCCAATCCTTGATATTCATGATGACTGTTCCTCAAGTCAAAGCCAGAAAAAAAAAACACGTAACTTAAACTTACTTATAGTCCTTAGTGTCCTTTTTCTGCAGTTGCAACGTGTAACCCTCGAGAGATGGTTGGAATGAAGTCTGGACACCATATACTTGTTCATTCTTCTTGAACATCTCATCAACATTCCATCCATTCTGTTCAACCAAGATACAATCACATTACAAATATGAAGTCATAAATTAACACAATGAAACAAATATAAATGTACATGCACATGCATGCACACACATCAAGTAAAGAAAAATTTGATAAAAGAAATTTGAGGGATAATAGAAGAGATGAAAATATTTTTAACAATCATGGTTCAAGAGTGCATTCTTGAAGCACCACAGTCTATTCAAGATGGTACCGCATTCATGAGCCTTCACTGCAATGTATAAGCAGCTTATCAGCTATTTGGTTTGAAATCTAACAATCTCCCTGAGTGAATAAACAAAACAATTTCAGAAAACCAAGGCTCCTGGATAGGTTGGTGCAGAAATCAATTCGAGACACGATCTTCTGGACCCACAGCCTAAGCTCTTAACTGGCAAAGAGGATGAAGGAATTGTTCGTGCAACATGTTTCAGACAAGGTTTTTTGTAGTTTATTTTACGATGCTTTATCAACATCTACGGTTATCTAGCATTTGAATGATATGAAGGTGATAATGACAGCAAAATGAGTCCAGGGTCCAGTGCCGAAAGTTACCCAGAATTTGCTCTTAATGGGTTGAGGGAAATCAGAAAAAATCTCAACCAGGTAACTTGTCCCAACACGATGACAAAGTGCTGCTGAACACTGACTTTGACCAGTGAATACATTAGTACTTGTGGATGGATGGTGTTTATAAAATAATGAAACTTCTCTCTAAATTGAGCCATATGCACACTGATCATGGGCAGTCTGCATTATAGCATTACAGGCCTGGTTACCATCAAAGAGTCAGTCGACAATGAAGAGGTGAACTGATATTACAGTCACCCAGACTTACTCTTTCAGGAAATGTTTACAGTATACTCTTCGAGTACTTCTACCACTGACATCAATACATGATTCCTGAACATCCTTTTATATATTTAATTTCAAAACCAAATAGCTGATCAGCTGAACTGTACATTGGAACAAGGGTATATGAACAAGTTGTGGGCTTAATAAACTGTGATACTTCGAGCATACACTTCATACCCATGATCATTTGAATAAAAAATCTTTTCTTTTTTATTACCACTAGGAGTATGTGTATCTAAGATCTGCAGAGAATTTCCCAGGTGTCAAAAGTTCTCAATCGTCCTACAGTGCATATCTTTAGAGCCAGATTGGAAGTGTACCAGATAACAGCATATGAGGAGGAGATGTGTTTTGATCCAAAAATACTAAACAAAAACTTCGTGTAAAAAGTTCTTAAATAAGGCTACATATTTTATTTTTAAAGTAAGAACAACTAATGGTAATGATAAGAGGCTTTCTAAGAGTCTTTTCGCATCTATGCAGACTGCCTGACAGAAATTGGTAGCACAGCTGCAGACAGTGAAAGTTGGATTTAACAATAAGAAAATAAAATTGGTGCACAAAATATAAAACCTCGTTTTAACATTCCTACTTTTAAATAATTTCAGATTTCAAGGAACCGAACTTTAAGGAAAATCCTGCTTCTAGTGAATATACGTTGTTGAATGAATTTGCTAATACACAACAAGCTTCAGCAAAATTCCGAACCTATTCCAAATGTTTATAATCGATTTCTTTACATGATATAGTCACACCAGTGTAGCCTAGCAGCAGTACATAGCAATTGATAGTATACATCACTATCTCAATTGAAAGTAAGCTTGTAGAAATTTGATTGTATGTTTAAGTATATGAAAATCGTAAATTTAATTACAGTACTTAACAATTCATTATTGTGATTTGTGAAACTATCATACTGTGTTTGGTAATAGCAAATGCAAACAGGTATTAAGAATATGTAGATATAATGTAGTTAAATGGTCTCAGGATATTTTAATGTCTACTCTCAGTACTTTCTTGCTTATATCAAGTGGAAAATTTCTATATATACACATACATAGTACTTGATTGCATATCGAATTATGAAATAATATTCTTGGTTAGATTCTGAATGTCAAAGCTTACGTCATATTTCGTTTATCTTTTAGTCAACTGATTTAAATATGAATTTCTCCATCTTACAATATACTTCGCAATCCATATATATATATATATATATATATATATATATGTGTGTGTGTGTGTGTGTGTGTGTGTGTGTGTGTGTGTGTGTGTGTGTGTGCCATGAAGGCACATAATGGGCATGGAGATAGAGTTCCATGTTTTCTTGAATTAGGTACTATGAAGTTCCACAGTAGACACTATGTTCTGGCTGCCATTTACCCCTCAATCTGATAGGAGATATTGGAATGGATACCTACAGGAAGGGGAAGGGAAAGACCATGGGTTACATGGATGGAGGAAATTTAGTAAAGAAATTAAAAGTATAAAAAAAGAGACTAGGAAAATAGAGAAGAGTAGAGAAGAAACATTTATTAAATCTACATACTTAGACTTCAACAAACAAAATTTGATAACTCAATCCCAAGGGAAAAAATGGAACTCCCTGCATCAAAATCCACAGTTAATTCCCGATTTACCACGAAAATCGTCTGTAGCTGCATTTAGATTGGCAACAGGCCATGATTGTTTGGCCACACACCTGCATAGAATTGGAATATATCAGTCCCCTAACTGCCCATTGTGCAACTCAAACCAAGAAATGGATTCGGAACACCTCAAAATCTGTGCTTCAGGGGCCAGTCATGATAATATCTTTGAAAAATATTGCAGTTAAGAGGTCAAATGATTTTATTGTCAAATGCCTGGCATTAGAAAACAACAACAACAACAACAACATTTAAGCACTGGAAGATGTTTGAGCATTGCGAACTTATTTATAATACGGCGGCGACAACAACAACAACAATAATAATAATGATGACGATTTATTTTCAGAATTTCAGAAATGCACGAGGTCAGTCCATAAAGTATCCACCCAGCTTGAATATCTCGCAAATCCATCACGCAGCCTTCAGGTATCTTGGTAGCCAGTCATTCAGAGATGATTCGAAGAGAAGCCCAGATAAAATTGTGATACCAACGATGCAAAGATGGCCAGGAATCTGTTGAAAGTTATCCATGTTGTGGAGGACTTCAACAAGCGAACCGCCAGAAAATGTTGAACAAACAAGGGCAGCAATCAATGAAATCAGCGAGAAATTGTAGACGAAAATCTGAGGATTCCGCGGACTCATGTTTCAGATATATTGACAAAGGATTTTCACATGAAAGCTGCTAAGATCAGAAAAATAAGGAACATAGGCCAACCTAATAACAGTCTGCCACTTGGATGATCAGAAGTCTGTGATCCTAAGGGGGTGCATTTCAGTTTGGCCACCTACACTTTATAACAGTCATTCCTATCCACTACAGCTACACTTATATAAATACGTTAGTTAGCAAGTTATCCTCTCTTCTGGTAAATATCATTGCCATTCCAATGCCAAATACTCTCATACACTATGTCCCAATAAGAATAGTTATAAGTGTTTACACTGTTATCAGTTACACAAGCACAGTGCACTGTGACAGTACAGCGCAAGTCTATTCTGTAGGGTCCAATTCATAAACCATCACCATTCCTTCTACTAGATTTCGACTACAGAAAGTGTAAAAATATTCCTAAGCTTATATGTACTATAACAATAATACATTCTCCAAATAGTGGCTACCACTGCGTGTTAACTTCCATATACAGATATTAATGAAAGTAATACACATAGTTTGAATGACAGCTATTTCATTAAGAGACAATAACTCAAAGCAGAATATCAGAAGGAAAGTGCCACTGCATAAGAATAACTGATCACAAACAAACCTATATACCAATACACGCAGAACACCTAACAATTCAACAGACAACACAAAAAACCAGCAGCTGTATTATATTTACTAATGTGATGTAAAAACAGAAATACAATAATATTTACATCACAAAAATTCCAAATCATAAGTTAATAAATTACCCACTAAAAGTTAGAAGATGGTCAGAGATTTTTATTGAACAATGATGATAAATAATAATGTTGAAAGTTATTTACTAATTTACATAAGTTACTACAGTTATTAGAAATTACAATTACTTGTCATTATGTGGCACGAATTTAAAATTTCATTCAGCAAAATCGGTGTTTTCACAATGCAACTGGCACAAAAGATGTCACTTTACCAAAGCAAATTGCATTTACACACACAACATCTAACTGAAGTGGCAACCAGCATAACGACTTTATCAGTGAAGTACCTATCACAGCAAGACATGTTGAATGTTGACATATGGCAATGACATTTAAAACTTACTTTCTGACGTGCCTGTCTCGTGTGTGTGTAGATGGGAGAAGGGAAGGGGAGGGGAGGGGAGGGGAGGGGAGGGACTTTAGGAGGGGTACAAATAGTTTTCAAATCTGTGTCCAACATTGATTTTATTCTTAAACACAAACCAATTAATAAATATATGCAAACAAAAAATGCATTACTTTTGAGTCTTATCATGTCTGAGAAGACACAATGTGTAGAGGGGACAAGTTTAATCTTAAATTAATCCAATGCATTAGCAGAAGCTCCTAAGTATCTTATAAATTCAATGATACACAAAATGATTCAATGCATTCAAAATAATGGGAAAACAACTTACAGCATTGGTTGATTCAAGCTCACAGCCATCATCCCCATTGCAACCAGGTCCTACCCATGGTTCCAATTCCTTTTCAGTCACTTGCCCATTGAATTTGGAAATTGCAGAATCTGTCTTAAATACACCTTAAACACAAATAAGTGTAAATATCAGTGACCTGTTCTGAAAATAAACATCCAAGAAGGCTTCGTAAAACTATAAATTAAATTATTTTGTAATAGATACGATAAATTAGATTAACTAACCTCTCGTAGCATATTCAAGGTCAACATCTCTTGCTTCAATAGTAATTATATCATCTGGTTTGAATATTAGTTTTTCAACCACTGTATCAACATTAATATGAGTTGGATTATTCTGATCAACCTTATGGGCCATCTCAAGCACCACTTCAAACAAGCTTGAGAATGTACGAAATACGCCCTCAAAAATCGAACCATTCAGTGTCTGAACCTAAAATCAGAAGAATGAAAACTGTTAAATATTAAAAGATGTAAATAAATTTTTACCATAATACAAAACAATCTAAAAATGATCAATATCAGCAGCATCAACACCTACACTGTTTCTTCTACCATTGTTGCCTCCACCATCATCACAACCCCATCATGTGTTAGGAATCTTCTACTACAGTCTCAATTTCTATGTTAGAATACATTTTGTAAAGATGAAACACACAAAACCGAACGAAATTAAAGCTTAATATGAATGAAACACGTCGTAATTTTTTTTGAGCATGACTGGTAAAATGTGTAAGAAATATGATTTCACATGTAAATAACTGCAATTCATTCTATGAATTACGCAATTATAAAAGAAGATTACAGAGCATTTATTTATGTCACATGATTCTAATATTACAAATAAATACCGATTCATTTTACCATAAAAACGTATCCCTATAGGCTATTTACATAATTTTTGCGTCAACACATACACGCTCAAGAACTAATGTAGGTATTGAAAAAAACATCCATAATGCAACAGCTCATGGAGTGCTAAGGGCCTCAGTAGAGGTGAACGATCATCCAACCATACAGGAGTAACATGCAGTTAACACAAAGATTTCCCCAACTGTTATAGTTGCTTTTCAAAATAGGATTTTGCTAGGTAATGTTTATCTAATTATAAAGAGAATACTTACTTACAAATGGCTTTTAAGGAACCCGAAGGTTCATTGCCGCCCTCACATAAGCCCACCATCGGTCCCTATCCTGTGCAAGATTAATCCAGTCTCTATCATCATATCCCACTTCCCTCAAATCCATTGTAATATTATCCTCCCATCTACGTCTCGGCCTCCCCAAAGGTCTTTTTCCTTCCGGTCTTCCAACTAACACTCTATATGCATTTCTGGATTCGCCCATACGTGCTACATGCCCTGCCCATCGCAAACGTCTGGATTTAATGTTCCTAATTATGTCAGGTGAAGAATACAATGCGTGCAGTTCTGCGTTGTGTAACTTACTCCATTCTCCTGTAACTTCATCCCTCTTAGCCCCAAATATTTTCCTAAGCACCTTATTCTCAAAAACCCTTAACCTATGTTCCTTTCTCAGAAATTATAAAGCAGAATATGAAAATAAATTAAGGACAATATTTGCATTGAAAAAGCTCACAATATACATATTCTCATTAGTATGCAATAGGCTATGTTAAATAACTTAGATTGAAAATGTACTATTTACGAGCTTATTACTTTCTTTCTGAGCATAATTACTTCTGTGATAAAGTAATATGTTCTATATCATCCGTAAGGCAAGCCTTATTTGTAAGTATTATTGAAGTAATTACTAAACAATGTCTATATGCTTATTTTATATATACAGCTCGATTCAACAATCTTGGTCCTTGTCCTTGCTTGTTTGGCTAGTGAGTGAGCTGTGTGTTGCGTCATAAGAAAAAAATTCATTCACAAACATGCATAGGAGGGGAAGAGAGAAGAAAAAGAATGAAAATAATAACTATGCTCGTAGCTGAGGGATATTCCACGTCAAGAAAATATAAGTCATGATAACATTGCTTAGTCAACAGACGTAGTGGTTAGTAACAGGATGTGTGGAAGAATATCGTGTTTTTAAGATGGAATGTACCACGTCAGGATAAGAATGAAGTGTTAAGTTACGGTCACACGTCGCTACTTTTGCTGCGCAACTTTTGTACTGCAGCTGCAAAAGTTGCGTGTCATGTTCACACGTAAGCCAAAAGTAGCGTGCTGCACGCTACTTTTCATCCTGCGCAACCCGAGTGCAGCAAAAGTTGCAACTGGAGGTTGCGAGTCTGTTCACACACAAGACGCTACTTTTGCAGCCGCAGTCATGCTACAGGTTTCCATCTCCGTGTTGACTTCTCAATATACATTTTGTGGTTATGTTCGCATTATTAATAAATTCATGCGAAAGCTTACTTATCTATTATTTGCTTTTCTGTCCTAACTAGTATTCAAAAAATGGCATTATTTGTACTATAAAGCTTTTAAAAACGCCTATATACTTAAATGATAACCAACAGCATATTCACATAATCAATGTTGGCAACCATCCTATTTGAAACTACGCTACAGAAAATTAAAAAAGTGAATTATATCGTCAGCAAATATGCTCAGACTGTGTTGTGCATTTAATAACTGTTACAAATAATTTATTTTCATCACATCTAACATTAAAATACATCCAAACAATAAAAGTATCATTGGCACATTTGGGTGGCAACACTGGTCGCAACCGCAGCAAAAGTTTCAACAAAACCGTTATCAAAAATGCTGCGGCTGCAACCCTGAGAACCCTGTTCACATGTCGCTACATTTATGCTGCACGCAGCATGGAAAAGTAGCGGGCAGCAGGTTCAGCAGCCACTACTTTTTGGTTGCACCGTTGTTCACACATCGCAGTACGAGAGTTGCGCAGTTTTTTATACTGCATCGCTGTAAAAGTAGCGACGTGTGACCGTACCTTTAGGTGTTATGACTGTGCGGCCTGACCTGTGCAACCCAGCCTATCAGTAATGATGAGTAACTAGCTCTTAGTCTGTCCACTTACTTTTTGCAAAGACCAAAATCCCTGAATCAAGCTGTACTTGTGGATTTTTAAAGAAGTAAAATTTTTCAGAATGGTTTCCTACTGGTAGAAAGTAAAACTAGAGGTCCTCTGTCGTAGACTTACAGCACTTCAAAAAAACTGGCTAGCATTGGTCCACACTTTAATTACAATCATCATCAGGAGAGCCAATGAATTAAACATTACAGACGTCTCCACCTCAAAAGAGGGTAGAATTGCTAAGTACAATCAGATATGGAGCTAAAGGTAATCATTGATTACTAATCAACAAACCATAATGTTCGCAGATCTGCTAACAGCAAATATGGTTTCTGGATATTGTTGAATGATTTACAAACATATGGCATTATTCGAAGTCAGTTCCATTGAGCATCTGCACTATTTTGTTCATAAAATTAAACGAATTACACACACTTTATTATTTTCACACAGTGTTCAGAGTTAATGCAGATGAACATGTAAATACCCACTAATTAATCTGATGTGTAAAATAAGATAAGCTACAAAGCAGAATGTAAAAATTGATTCCAGTTTCATAATTTAAGTCATGGTTAAGTTATTGCATTTATATACAATCACTGATACTAAGGTCAGTAAAGAAAGAAAAAATAATTGTAACATACTCTTCGTCAAGTGACCAGCCTCATGGTCTAGTGGTTAGAGCTTCTGGCTATAGTTCATGAGGTCCCAGGTTCGATTCCCGGTTAGAGCACAGGAATTTTTCCTTAAAGGGAATTATTCCTGTGTTCGTCCATGGTCTGGAATTTAGGTTAAGTTTAGATTTAAGACCTCTCCTGGCACTACATTATCATAATCATCCTATCACATCATCGGGGTAATGTAACTCCGCCTTCCAGGCGCCCCAACTTCAGAAGTGGGTTACAATTAAGCCACAGCCAGGAGAGGAGACCAGAAATGTCGAAAAGACAACCTGGTGGCATTGGATAAAAAAAAAAAACTCTTCGTCAAGTATGATATGTATGGAATGTGTAAATGTCCATGAATGTGCCTTTTATCAAAGATAAGTTAATCGCGAAAAGAAGTTGTTTTTCAATTTTTCATCCACAAAAGTTAAAACCTAAACATACACAATGACTCATCATTTGTAAACACTATACTGAAGAACAAATAAAAGCTGTGACTAATGAAACCTCATCAGTCATCAATGTGGACTAACACAGCCTATAATTAAGGGGAGAGGATTTTTATATAAAGGAAAACCAGTGAATTAATTTTTTTTTGCTTTAAAATAGACTCTGGTATGTGAAAAATGCAATACATATTATAATATAACGCGCATTTATGTCCTTGTCAGCTGCCGTGATGCTAGTTTTAAAGCTACTGTGCACTGATGTTCCAAGGGAAAAGGATAGTTAAATACAGTGGAAAACGAGTCAATTTAAAAAAAAAATTGCTTTAAAATAGCCTTTTATACGCGAAAAATATATAACAAAATTAGTCTTTGAAGGATTCACTGGAAGGAATGGTGAACAGGAGAAGACTTCGGGGTAGAGGAAGATATCCCATGATAGACGACATTAAGATATATGGATCATATGAGGAGACAAAAAGAGGATGGCAGAAAATAGGAAAGACTGGAGAGAGTTTTCAAGAACTATTCCAGGAATAAAAGAGAAGACACCTTCCAAAGAGAGTACACAAAAATGTCCCAAGTGAAACAACCCAAGTTTAATTAAAGAAACCACTCTTCCCATATGAAATCTGAAATGTTATCTGCAAAGAACCGATTTACATCTCATAATTTAGAGGCTGTAATTAACGATGTTAAATACTGCAGGCAAAAAGCACAACGTTCCAACAGCAACCATTCATCCACTTTCATCTAAAACACAATTCTGTGAAAGTCAAAACTCGACCAAATCCAATTTTAACTAATAAAGAGGAAAGGATCCTTGAGAAATTGGTAATTAATAGTTTTAGTATGGTTTTTCCATACATAAGATGTCATATTTCGTATATAGAATTTTTACAATTAAATGACAGATATAATCCTTTTAAGGACAATATGACAGACACAGGATGATATCGAGCATTTCTTTACAGATATCCAGAAACCACAAAAATAACATAAGAAGCTGTAACTGCAGCTAGAATTGTAGCTGGCTTGATCAAACTGCTACATGCCTTAAGGCCCATTCACAATGAAAATTAAACATAAACATAACGTAAGCATAAAACCCTGTGTCCATGTTATTTAATGAAAGCATTCACAATTAATTACATAAGCATAAACTTAATCTTAATCATAAGACGTTAACATGAAAGTTTGCAAACTCCAAACTTTCATGCTTATGTTTATGCGATTTGGAAACAGTACACAAGTGGAAAGCGTGTTTTCACTTTTTGTTTAACATCTCATGGGCTTTGCCTACAGGCAATATTTTGATCTATTGGCTGTGATGATAGCTAAGTGCGCAACATGGAATCATATGACGAAAAGTTGATTATTTTACATCTCCGTTTCTTTGATTTCAAGTATTGAAAGCCATATACTGATGCCATTGTAGTTATTAGAAACATAAATTGAATAGCTACATCGTCGGTCATTGTGCAATTCTCCATTTTTATGTAATAGATTCCGTAGTTTTGTTGATTCGGTATGTTTGTTTCCACACACGTGTTATGTTCACGTTATGTTTAATTTTCATTGTGAATGGGCCTTGGCTACTTAAGTTTGTGGCATATGTTTATGTGCTTATGTTAATGTTTACGTTATGTTTAATTTTCATTGTGAATGAGCCTTAAAAAGTGGAAACAATTGCAACAATTTTTTTTTGACGGACATAATAAGAGGCACCTAACATGTCACATACACAACTTGGAGTAATTCTGATACCCCTCTACTCTAATGTTATCCGTTTTTGCAAACAGCAGATGTAATGGTGTTTAGCCCAATTAGGGAAGGATGGAGAAAATGGATAAACCTGTGAAACTGGAGATTAATTAATGGACTTCGGGCTTCTGGACTATTTCCCTTGAATCGTGACAATATTCATTTCACAAAATGTCTTTGAGGATCAAATACTGACAGTAATTCGCTCTCCTAGACAAACCAAAGCATCAGCTCAGCCAATAGATAAAAATGAAAGCTTACAAGAAACAAACATGAGACCAAAGAGTTCAGTAGGATCACAGATCAGGCTTTCATTTTTCCCATAAATTCAGGAAAATCTACTTGTATCACAGCCCTGTGAAACAGGGCAAACAGATAAATTGCTTCCCTAAGAAGATTGACAGTTCTGTGAATCGAAAATTAGTTAAAACACCACACAAGCATGCCAGGCCAACATCTTCACAGTTACATGACTTATAGTTGTGGCCTCAATAACTTAAACAAAAACGTCAAATACAATGATTTCCTTTGTAATTACAAGTTCAGTTTGGAAGAAAACTCAAGAAGATAGAGCTATAAAAAATATGGAACAAGAAAAAAACTAAGAGAAAGCGAAAACATGACGAAAAGAAAGAGATGAAAAGTAAAGGCACCAACCTGCTCAACTAACTTCAAGTGAATGCACACAAATTCCAAACAAAATCCCTACAATTAATAAGCAAGATGCTACATTTGTGATAGAAATACTAGGTCTGTTAAGGATGACTGCTTCATGTGTAGTATCTTTTTCATGAAAATATGTCCTAAAAGAGCATCAGGAGCATACTCCTACTCCTGATATTAAGGAAGATTTGAAATATTTTATATGCCATAACTGTTATATGTTAATGGCAAAGCTTCAGATGTGTCTTTTTTGGGGGGGAGGATGAAAGCAAATAAACATGTAATTTTCTCATTTTGACCATAAAATTGATATAATATTGAACCTGCTAACAAATGAAATAGCATATGTTAAGATTTGTGTTTAACCTGTCAATGACTATAATTTTGTAGCAATGACTTCACAATTTCTATATAAAAAAACTTTAAAATATGTTTTTAAATGTTATCTTTGCAACAATTCATGGAAAACATATATAAATTTTGTACCAAAGTAATAAGATTACAATGTATTCGAAAAATTTCTTTTCCTTAACTATCGTTCTTAATCCTGCCAGTGTTTGCTCCTTTCCCATCAATTACCTAAAGAAGTTATTTATATATTTAACATGCAAATAATTTATAGATTCTCAAACAAATACAAAGTAATACTATTATTGTATACTTTAGTACAATTCAATAAATTAAAGAATTAAGTAAGAATTTCACAGTACAATGAATTCCAGTGCACAATGGGATAATGGTATATGCGACAGAGAGAAAGCCATATTAACCAAGAAGATTACGAAATTAATATACAACTTCTTTCCTAGGGGAGAGAGAGAGAAAAAATCTCTCTCTCTCCCTCTCCCCCCCCTCTCTCTATCACTATGTACTGCAAGATAACGAAAGTATCTCCAAATTATTTCCTATCTCTTCTGGTATTCACATTCATAATTTGGTTTGTTGTAACCACAAATTGTTATGATGAGATGAGAAGTTAGATATGGAAGAGTACATGTCAAGCTTTGAAGAAACATTCTGACATTATTATTAAACAGTGGGAAGCAACATGGATAATGTTAAATTCAGGGGGTGGATAGGTATGTGACACACTCGTACAACTTTTAATTACTTTCATCCTGTTAGTTTAAACACTTCAATACTCTCGTGTGCAGGTCATTCTGTGTTAATGTTACTCGTAAATAACTTTTAAAACTGATTAAATCATGTTTCTTCAGGACAGCACACCTTGCATTTTAAGTTCATCAGATATCACTGGTTATCTCACTTTGAGAGAGGAACAGAGATTAAGGGTGTTTGAGAAGAAGGTGCTTAGGAAAATATTTGGGGCAAAGAGGGATGCAGTTACAGGAGAACGGAAAAAGTTACATAATGCAGAACTGCATGCATTGTATTCATCTGACATAATTAGGAACATTAAATCCAGATGTTTGAGATGGGCAGAACATGTAGCACGTACAGGCAAATTCAGAAATGCATAGTGTGTTAGTTGGAAGGTCGGACGGTAAAAGACCTTTGGAGAGGCCGAGATGTAGATGGAGGATAATATTAAAATGAATCTGAGGAAGGTGGGACATGATTGTAGGGACTGGATTAATCTTGCTCAAGATAGGGACCGATGGCAAGCTTATGTGAGGGCGGCAATGAACCTCAAAGTTCCTTAAAAGACATAAGTAAGTAAGTAAGATGCCACTGGTTAAATTCTGAACATGAAATACATGCATGATTGTTACTACTATCGTGATAAGAATTGTCATTATCTCAATGCGGTATCATTTTCCTTGGAACATCTCTGAATCACAGTCAGGGGCATATTTTGCGGACTACCGGGGCTACCGGCGGTAGCCCAAGGAAATTACAAAAGAAAAAGTTTATAATATAACATAATGTAATAATTTTGTATTACCGTATTAGTTTTACCACAGTAATTAAAATTAAAGTAATTGTTAGATTTATATGAGCTCTCTGCTCTCGAAAAGAAACAAGTTGTCAAGGCGGCATCACTGGAGAAACCGCTGCTACGAGGGATAGCCTGTGACCGTTCCGCTAACGCTGTCCTGTCGCACAACTGCCCATCCCCCGCTCCCCTCTGTTTCCATCGTGCAGTGTACTAGTGTAGGCCTGGTGAGTTGCCGCTCTCGTGATCGGTTTCTTCGCAGGCGCGAAGCAACATTACGCTTAGTACGCTAGCTCATGAATGTGATTGTGTTCTTGCAGTGCAGTATTTTAAATATGTGATTTGTTCGAGTGTCTAAGAGTTATATTAATTGTGAATTATTAAGTTTTTAATTTCCCAATTAAGTGATATTGTGAAAAATATAGCAGAACAAGTTTCTGGAGAGGTTTGTGTTGAAAATGACTGTGTAATAGAAGGTTTATTAAAAGTGCCTTTTAACCGTCGTACATACAACGAGAAAGTTGAAATTGTGAAAATGGAAAGACCAACTCCTGAGTTAAATTTGTCCATGGACGTAAAAGAAAAACAGCGTGAGTACACACGCCATTTCACTTCAACATCATATGGTAAGTGGAATTGGTTGTGTGGTAGTTCTAAACTGTCTAAACTATTTTGCTGGCCATGTTTGTTATTTAGCCGCGAAACTAATGTGTGGTCAAAAGAGGGGTTTTCTAATATGAACTCCCTTCGAACGGCAGTCCTAAAACACGACAAATCAAAAGCTCATATTTATAGTAGCATGAAGTTTGCAAACTTTGGGAAGACAAGAATTGATTTACAGCTAGATAAGCAAAAAGCTCTACACATCAACCAACACAATGCTCTTGTGAAAAAAAATCAGGAGATTTTACTGCGTCTTATTAACGCAGTCTGCTTTCTAGGAAAACAAGAATTGGATTTTCGGGGTCATAATGAGAGTGTGGAATCAGACAATAGAGGAAATTATATTGAATATTTAAGTTCCTTAAGTGAATTTGACCATTTACTGGCCAATCATCTTGAGAGTTCAACAGTATTCCGTGGTACTTCTCCCGCAATACAGAATGACTTAATATTTGCTATAAGTGGGGTTATGATAAAGAACATAAAATCTGAAATAGAAGAAGCACCTTTTGTGGCCATTGTTGTTGATGAAACAAGTGACTGCTCTAATCAGAGTCAACTGTCCACTGTTTTAAGATACGTCGACAGTACTGCCAATGTTCAAGAACGGTTTATAGGATTCACAAATGTCAGTTCGGGCAAAACTGCTGCTGCTTTGTTTCAGCATGTGGAAGGTGTTATAGCAGAATACAATGTCGGCAATAAGTTAATTGCACAGACATACAATGGTGCTTCAGTTATGGCGAGAAATATTAATGGCTTAAAAACAAAAGTTCAAGAAAAGTATCCTCAAGCACTATTTGTCCATTGTTACAGCCATGTTCTCAATTTATTTTGCAACAAACTACTTTAACCATTCCAGAATGTCGCATTTTTTTTCAAAACACTGTCGGGTTTAGCTGCATTTTTCTCATCGTCTCCTAAAAGATCAGAAAAACTCAAGGAATTTATGAAAAAGAAACTCCCAAAAGTAGCACCAACTACATGGAATTTTACATCTCGGCTTGTAAATACAGTAAAGAAATATAGAGAACAACTGACTGCTTTCTTTGAAAATATCATTTGTAATGACTCGGAAGAAAACTGGGATGATGATGTAATTGTGCAGGCTCAAGGATATTTGTATTTTTTCACACAGTTTCAGAATATATTTCTTCTTGAAGTCTATGCTAGAGTGTTCGCACATACAGATGTGCTCTACAAAATTCTTCAGACAAAAAGTCTAGACATAGCATACTGCTTGCAAGAGGTATCAAAGTTAAAAAATACTATATCCGAGTTCAGACGTAGTGGGTTTCCGTCCATATGGAGTAATATGGAAAATGAAAATTCTTCAGCCAATACAATGGAACCACCATTAAAGAGAAGAAAAGGAGATGATGAATTGAAATACAGGCAGCTGTACTACAGCATACTAGATCGTATGCACATGGAAATTATCGACAGATTTTCTGATTATGGAAAGCTTCAGTTCACACATCTTCTAGATTCTCAAAAATTTTCTGATTATAGAGAAAACTTTCCGAATGAGGCACTAAACAAATTATTTCAGTCCTATAACAGTCACTTTGATCAAGTACGTTTGAAAAATGAATTAAGTGTAATATATTCAGCAGAGGTCTTTGATTTTTCGAACAAACCTATCCATGAAATATTATCTGCCATATATGAAAACCAGCTGAACCAAGTTATTCCTGAAGTCCTTAAATTGGCAACATTAATTGTGACAATACCAGCTACGTCAGCATCGGTAGAAAGAACATTTTCTGCATTGAAGAGAATAAAATCCTACTGTAGATCAACTCGTACACAAGAACGTTTATCCGGCTTGGCACTGATGTCCATTGAAAAGTCATTTCTACAGAAACTTCACAAGCGGCCCAACTGTAATTTCAATGACGAAGTCATCAAAGTATTTTCGTCCCAATCAAGACGTCTGGAATTCACATATAAATAGGTAAGGAATTTTATTCTAGGGATTTTAAAATATATTTTATGTAATAATAGGGTCAGTGGTAGCCCAGACCCTTAAACCAGTATACGCCACTGATCACAGTATACCATACCACTTACTCTTTAAATCTGCAGCATTTCCTTTAAAATGTACAATATCAAGTCTTCAGTATCATGGCTGGAAGTCCCTAATAGTTATGTCCTTTTGCTTGTACAGTTTATGCTAAAGAATGAAGGGTTATGAAAAGATGTATGAGATTGTTGAACTGGCCTCGGAATAATTTTTATCATGGACAAAAACTGTAATTCCTGTCTCTTTGGCAGTAGGCTAATCACAATAAAGGTACCTGAAATTTAGCAATTAATAGCTAAATAATACTAGCTGTCAACAAAGAAATCTACTATATCAGTAAACTCACCAAAAAGAGCTAAATACTGTAACTATATCTTAAAATCTGTGACTAACTGTACGAATTTTAACAGGTTACTGTACATGCACAGACCAGGATTGTTGAATGTTCTGACTTCTGAATGCAAGGTAGAAAGCCGAACACATGTAGTGTGTCACTGATTTGTTCCCACAAACTTCCGAAGATGTGCTGAAGAAATTTGGGCAGGATATGCTCATCAGCAGCATTTTAATCTCAGAAGTCTTCAAATTCATCACCAGTTTGAGATATTTCAAAACAACAGAGGGTATGTTGAAGAGGTAGTGCAATGGGTCTGTACAGTGACCTAATTCCATACGGTATGGGTTTGTGATTACTTCTGTAAACTATTAACCTCGGTATGACTATTTTTTTCCCCAAGTAAATCTACTAATTTCAAACAACTTTTCAGTCCATTCATTACAATTCCAGTGACACCAATACTTACTATATTACTACGAATTTCATGTTACAAATTGAGTTCTTTCTCTACTGAGATCTATATACAGTGAAACTTCCCAATAGTGGACACCGCCGGGTAAAAATGAAATGTCCATTATTGAGAAGTGTCCGCTATTTAGAAAATCGTTAGTATGTATACAGTACATCAAAATACAAATATCAGTAAGTTTACTTTTCCAGTCAGATGTAATTTCTGGATGAACAGAAGTAGATTCATCACATACACTTTTGTAGGAAATATTGTGTCGTGATCGAAACTTGTCTAGCCAACCACCCGAAGCTTTAAAATGAGAATAACCCAACTCTTCTGCAATTCTAAGGCTTTCTCTCTAATCAAGGTCCCAGATAAAGGCATCTTATTTGCTCTAGCACGGCAGAACCATTCATATATTAAATTGTCAATGGCAAGCCCATCAGTTTTAGGAAAAGCTCTTTTTGTGTTCTCATTTGGATTCTCAGTGTATGATTTTAAAATAACATCCTTGTTTTTCAAAATTTCACTAACCTGAGTTTTTCCTACATTAAACTTTGTGGCCTGCTCACGAACACTTAATTTCTTCTTCTCACTATGCTTTACAATATCCACTTTCTCGTTTAGTGACAAGCGTTTACGTTTCTGTGACATTTTTTTTTAATGTGACTGTACTTTCAAAACTCAACTTGACAAACTAATAAAGTACGGACTGCTCACGTACAGTACCACAACTAACAACTGTGCTGCTTACCTTCAATAAAATACAATAATGTTCAAATGCACGATAATGATTGTTGCAAAGAATTCCGTTTAATTTACAACCGTCTGTTTCTTTCTTTTCTTTCACGCTGTCCGTTATTTGGAAGTTTTAATTGTTGTTGAGAGATACATTTCAGTGTCCGCGGCCGTTATTGAGAATGTCCGCTATTTGGAAGAATTTTATCATAAGGGCCATTGTTATTTTGCAGGGAAATTTTAAAATGTCCGCTATTGGGAAGTGTCCGTTAAGAGAAGTTTCACTGTATTTAAATTTAATTTCTATCTCTAAACTTGTCATCCCTATGGAGTAGTATTGATACAAGTATCAATAAGCAAGATTGATTTCTCGTGTTTTTAATTATCATGGTGATTTGCCAGAATCTTCTCGTTTTTCATACTCATTCCCTATAACTGTTATACCTTCCACTTTATTTATACACATTATTGTTTTTATAAGAATTAGATTATCTTGATATGAAATAGTCTCTTTCATAATGTCTACACAATCAACATTTAATTTGATTTGACTGACTCTCCTCTCTTCTTATAATAGTTCGTACTGACTTCCTGATTCTGTGCCGATTTTTTTTTCTCTTCTCTTGTATAATCTCATAACTTTAAACACCCAGATTTACTTTCGACCTTTCTTACATTATTTTCCATTATTTTATAGTAGTTTGTACTGACTACCTAATCCTAAACTTACATAACTGTTTTACTTCTTCCTCTACTACAATCATTACCACTTCAACCAAATCATTACCACTTCAACCAGCAATACAGATTGCTTAAAACAATAATAAGTAATACAGATACTGTATCTTAAAACTTCATTCCATTTTTTTCAAAGAGGAATTTAATCCTCTGTAATTTTACAAGAAATACATGAACTGCATGGCACTTAAACTACCAAATAATTTTATAAGTAATCTTGAAATATTCCTACTATGAAGCAATAAACGGTATTTAGGAATTATAGAAGAATAATTTAGAATGCAACCATCTCTCTTAAATTATTTAAAATTACAAACGAAATTGGGAACATGATATGAAGGAGATGATAAAGAACACAATTCCAAAACTTTCATTTACATGTCAACAAACAATGGAATGAGACCAAAATATAGGCTACATAGTCTAATATGTGCAAGGATGATGATAACACTTCAACAATCGCCTTTTGATAGCAATCAAATGGTGAAAAAATGAACTGTATGGCTCTGAAAACTAGTCCAATACCACTGAAGTTAACAGCAGATCATTAATTTCTTGAAGTCTTGAAGATGAACTCTTGCGAGTGCACCAAAACATTGGATTTTTGTCACACTTTTAAACCAAGTGAATCATAACAAGAAAACTACACCACATTTCTGACGTCGGCAGTAAATTTTAGCACATAAGGAGCAAGATTGGGGGCTTTCATTGTCACTTTGAGATTATAGTAAGAAATAAACATGAATAAATAAATTTTAACTGGTACAACTTCTTGCATTGTAAATCTGTCTGAAAACAAATGGGTGTAGAGAATAAAATTATTTCCGTAATATATAAACAACAGCATCCTTTTCTTCACTAGTAATTAGCTAAATCACGAAGATCATCATTTATATAAGAAGCATTTCGTGTATTTAAAACGTGCAGAGATAGAGGAGAGAGATAGTTAAAAGCAATTATTACTAAATTTCACAGTGATCAGACACTCAGTACGTGGGTGAACTTAGCTTCATTTCATGGAGTTCGGTTTTTGTAACACGGTAACTCAAGGAAAGAATCTATTTAATTATATCCTTGTTCAGTATAGACTGTATCACTTATATTCAGCAGCATATTTCGTTCTTATAATAAAAACTTCACTGTGAGTATTGAATCCATTTTGAGTAATGATGAGATCAAAAAGAAAATGCGTTGATATCCATTTTCCTGTTAACTTTGTACCGATATGCCAATTTTCGTAATTTTTTCTTAGCATTTCCACATACCTATTCTGTGGTTGCCACATAATTACCTCCTCTTGTCTTCTGACATTTGGTCATTTAGCACAATACTTACCAGGCAGAGGACTGGCCTAGCAAAGTAATATTACACACAATCACCAATCACAATACACAAAGCGCTATATTATCACGAAATTAGTACAAAACTAATTACATTATATCTTATAATTTATTAATGTAATCAATACATCTTTTTGCGATTGTTCTGAATGCACTACAGGCTGTGCTTGTTGGAACTGGTGTTAATAAGACGAGTACAAGTATTTGCTTAGGGATTATTTAACATTCGCCTTTCTTCTTTTTCCACTAGTATTACAATCCATTGTGGATTTTAGCTCTCTTAGATAATGAATTTCTGGCTTTCCTATCTTTAGCAAGCGCCTTCCAATTCTTTGCTCGCAATATTTTAATGTTATTGCATGTATCGTTCAACCTCTAAACCTCAGTTTCCCAGCAGAACATTTCCTTATTGGACTCCATTCCAATATGTTTTTGAAATGTCCAATCTCAGTATAAATACTTGCCTTACAGTTATGGGAAAACCTCGGAAAACCCCCAACCAGTACTCAGTGAAAGAGAATTCGAACACAGCATACTGGTACTCTTAGATCATAAGTCAAACTCACTATCATCTTAACTATACCTGTGATCAACCAGGTACCCTACTCATTGGGATTACAAAACATGCTTTGTAAGCATGAAAGTTTTATCTTCTTACTTGAGTACATAATAAATGTTTCATTTCCGTAAGTCTTCTAAATAATGATTCAAAAATAAATTATCAATAGGAATGCCATTCGAAATATAACAAAGAAATGCAATATCGTAAAATGAGTAAAATGTATATTGAAAAGTATCATCTATATACCAGTGATATTCTTTTTCTGCAGCATAAAATTAATGTTATCAATAAAATCCATATTCTAATCAAGTCTCGCTATATTTCTCTGTCTAAAACAATAATGTTCACGAAAGTTATTAGTCAAATTCAAGTTCTTTCCAAAGAAGTTCGGATTTACAGGTAAATCAAACTCAAAACTTTACAAATATTATAAAATTATTGGTTGACAGTTTAAGTTATCATTTCTCCTTCCTTTAATCAGAAAGTGACTCTGGCTGAATAATATTTATGCATTTTTGAAGTGCTTTTCATCTATTCACAAAAACCTAAGGCATTTCTTTGTAATAGCGTTAACACATTAAGGTACAAATGTATTTATGTACTTGGCTTCTAGTCGAGTCATATGTACCATAAGTAACAGAAAAATTGAGTACCAACACCTATTTCACACTAAAATAAGGGTGGAAAGTTGCTATGAAAGTGGGGGCCGGCAGAGAGGTATAGTATGGGCAGGCAAGATCGCTCAGTTGAGATGGAAGTGATAGGCAGCAGGAAGGGGCATTACATCTCATTTCCGTGCATTTCCCTTATTGATCATAGACAAAAGGCGAGTTTGTTTTTTGTGTGCCTTGCATATACTCACAATTGTCTAAGAAAGTCACTATCCCATCCAAACCTCTCTTCCACGTTATCCCATGGTAGCTTTGAAGGGGGGTCCTTGCTATCCGCCTTCCTTTGGTAATACTATTGTAAAGATTTACCAAACCTAAATTCAGTAAACACTCCATTTTCTACTTCACTATGCCATCATTCTGGAACAACTGCAGTATTGGTATGTTCTATGGCTGCTATACATGGCAGTGTCTACATTTCACTAATGAATCTTAAGTTACATTTCCATCTATACTTTTTAACAAAATAACTAGACCCTGACAAGAATATTTCTCCTTCTAAAACAAACTAGTTTTATGATTATTTTTGTTGTAAAAGAGGAAATACAGATGACGGAAATATCACTGCAAAAGACAAAGTGTTATGAAGATAGTGAGACATATCTTAGTTTAATTTCATTGGTAAACAGTTAGGAAGAAATCCTAATACTCATTTTATTAGTAACTGAGTGGAATATGGGATTAAACTGTGGTATTTCAGTATGCAGTCACTGCCTCTAGTGAGCGAACTCAAGTCCCAGAGGAATTGTGTCTTTATATCTAAATATCAATATAATATACATAAAAGTGTGTGCTAGGCCATAATATAATGGTAAAATAACAATGTTCCATTTATGTAGAGAATACCTACTTTATACTCAATGTTTATCCTTACAGCTTTTAAAAATTCAATATATAACCTATGTGACGGAAAGTGAAATAATTTTGTTAATATAAGGAAGATAATGCAAGCCTTTTCACTTTATAAAGAAAACGTGCTATAACATAAAATAATTATGTTGCAAATAAAAATACATTCCATCTTCCTCTTCATGGCTATTATAAGCTTTAATCTGACTAAAAGCAATTTAAATGTAACAAATTATTTACAGTTAGAGCTAGGTAAAGTAGAAGGACCTAAGTGAACTTCAGGCTCTAACAAGACGCTAAGCATGTAATTCAAACGTGGTGATTAATTCGAAGAAGAGTTTACATAGGTATCACTTCGCACATACGAAGTGACATAGCTAGAGAAAATACTTGAAGATATCAATTTATTTACTATAATTAAACTTTATCTCAACGCAACAAATAATTCAACACCATTTTTATAAACATAAAACAATTATAGGCTAATTCCAAACAAGACTGTGAATTCAAAAACCAAAGGTAGACGTAATATCGGAAGACAAAAACGGAGATGGTTGGATGATTTTAGGGCTAGGTGTGAAATTGTGGCGACTAAAAGCAACAAATAAGAATGAGTAGGCCAGTGTTTTCAGGGACGCTAAGACTAACTACAAGGGCCGTAAAGCTGAAGAAGAAAACAACTCTATTGTTAAATAGCATATTTTCATTAAACTAGGCTTAAATTCGTGACTCTACACGCAAAACACAAAGAGTTTACGTCATTCTTCATCAAAGTTGTGCCCGTTAGTTTATTTCAATATTAGAGTAGACCGAGTTCGCAGCAAAATATGCCAAATGCATATATTTTAGATAGGCTTACAACTGTTTACAAACAATACCGTATCATTATTTTATATTTAATCGAAAATCTGTTTGACGGCAGAAGAGGCAACAAACTGACGCATTCAAATCTATATGAAAAACAAAATTCTAATAGCTCCATACACATACTGAGTTCTATACCTAAGCAGTCTCTAGTCTTTACATTAAAAGTTGGCAATACTAACATTGCGCTCCTTGAATCCACACTCAACCTAACAATATAAAATATGTGGTGCAGTTTACCTGAACAGTATTTCCTACATGACTAGTAATTGCATGCATGAAGTGTGCATTTTGGTAGATGCCTTCAGCAGCAACATTCCTATCAGGTCGGCTGCGTGATGACCTAACAAGGAAAAAATGAACCACGCCTTATAAAAGCAGAAATTAAATATATAACTATGTATTTCAACATAATGTCATATAACTACAAAATATAAACAAAAGGTTACAATGAATTCTTCTAAGTACGTAACATATACCCAAGTCAGATGATTCTGACTTGCTTATGGAGGTCAGTGTCCCAAACGATGTTTTCATATGGATGGTCATATGGCACAGTAAATATATGGTGCCTGCCTACTTTTATGTAATATAACCTCTATGAAATGCTAACCTTGTAGTATTTGAGCGACTTTTCCGCTTGTTATTCATCTTGCCTTCCTCGTTCCTGCCGGGATAGGCGCCTTCTCGTTTTCTTGTAGGGACCGGAATTTTGGCAAATTTTATTATAACCCACTAGAGAAAGAGACAGACGAATCAACCGCCGCGGTTATAAATGTCCTGTTGACACTCTGGTTGTAGTTTTGTGTACACTCAATTCACAGCTTGTAAATAATTAAATAAATACGCCACTTCAAGAAATTTTAACTTACAACCACAAGACTACCTAATGATGGCAGGTAGCCTCGCGTAAGGATACAACAAATGGGTGACGTAATCGATTAGCTGTGCCAAAATCATAAACGTAAAAAAACTACTTTTCACAAAGAAATTGCACATTTACAAACAAATATACGTATCTGGAATAGCCACAAGTTAATTTAAAATAGAAATATTAGATGCTCAAGAATAAAATCTGATCACTTTCTTACAGCGCATCAATATTAACGTTCATAGTCCAAAACAAGTTCTTATTTACAACCCCCTAGTGTTAAATTTCAGTACTATATTAACGTTTATTGTGCTGCTATCTACATATAACAAGTCTCTAGTTGACAGTGGGTGTAACCTCAGAAAAACGAAAATACCAATGCCCTTATTTATTGATAACATTGTAACACAATTGACATAATATATAAATTCCCTTACATATTATGTTTATAATCAAATATTTAATTTAAGAGACTTAATGTTCATTACAATGGAGAAATTATATGCTTTTTACGTACCGGTATTGCATAAGATTAAGGGAATTTCAAACAGAAGTATAGAGCGATTAGAAGCTTCATTATTATTATTATTATTATTATTATTATTATTAAACTCTGTCTCTGTGGCATTCACAGAACACAATAAGGTGGCATTTATTAATGCTTTCATGGATTTCTTATTTTAGAAAGTACAATATTATTCTGGAATAATATTTTAAATAGAGAACATATCACGAAGCTAGATAACCGGAAAATTTTTTAAAATATTATGGCTGTACCCTGTGATCTTGCTTGCAGAAATCATAAGTTGATACTTAATTTTTAAAGAATGATATTTTGTCTATGCCATTAACAAAGCCATTTCATTGCAATACAAATCTGATCTCCCAGAATTCGTTTCATATTACTTATTCTCGTTATTTTCCGAAGTAGTGAAGTAACAGCATTATTTACGGTATAGCCCAGGTTGTTCATGGCCAGAGCCATAGACAAATTCTCAGGCGGGGGAGTATAAACAACTGATTTCAAATGACCCCATAGGAAGAAGTCAAGCGGAGTCAGGTCTGGAGATCTCGCTGGCCATTCTACAGCACTTCTCCTATCAATCCTTTTTCCAGGATATCTTCTATCCAGCCATTGTCCTCCAGGCACTGCATAGTGTGGGGGAGCTCCATCCTGTTGAAAATGCAAATTTTGTTCGTCCAGCACCAGGTTTCCTTCATTGACTTGGTTCTCTAGCGACAGTGTGATAAGTGGATCAATTACATTTTATAATATGTTCAGATACAATTCTCCAGTCAGGTTTTCTTCAATGAAAATCGGTCCAACAATATCCCCAAAAATTCCAGCCCACACACTGATCTTCTGAGGAAACTAGGTATTATCTTCACGAAACACATTAAGATTTTCAATGTCCCAGTACCTACAATTGTGTTTGTTGACAAACCCATTTAAGAAAAAAGCCACTTCATCAATAAAGCAAATATTTTGTGTCAAATTTGGATCATCTTCAATTCTCTGAGACATCTGTTCACAAAATTCTACTCTTCTATCAAAATCGTCTTTGCTGAGCTGTTGGTAACTTTGTATTTTGTAGGGGAAAAAATTTGTTCATTTTCAGCACTTTATGTATGGAACCAACCGAAATGTTTGTTACAGCAGCTACTATTGAAATGGAGGTGGTGGGTTCATTAATGAAATAACCTAGTATTTCAATTTGCAAAGTTTCATCGCATTTTCTAGGTTGGCCATTTGCTTTATTGCTCACAGAACCAGTTTCTCCAAATTTCTGTATTAGATCTATGACATATCGGTGACATGTTTTTCTCAGGATGCCTCTCGTTGAAAACTCTAGCAGTTCTATGAGCACAATGGTTTTCAGCTCCATAAATAAATATGATTTCTGTTCTCTTTTGACGGGTATACACAATTTTACAATAATTTAATACACGAAACAACCATTACAAGAAATATTCAATTGTATTTGTAGCTTATCAATGGTAACAACAATCGAGGTTGCCAGGCAATGATATAAAACAAAAGATGTGAAATAAATGAATGAGGTGTATAGACAATTGAATGCTCTTTCATATTTAGGTATAAAAAAAAAAATATATATATATATATTTTTTTATCCAATGCCATCAGGTTGTCTTTTCGACATTTCTGGTCTTCTCTCCTGGCCGTGGCATGGTTGTAACCCACTTCTGAGGTTGGGGCGCCTGGAAGGCGGAGTTACATTACCCCGATGATGTGATAGGATGATTATGATAATGTGGTGCCAGGAGAGGTCTTCCTAAATTCCAGACCATGGACGAACACAGGAATAATCCCCTTTAAGGAAAAATTCCTGTGCTCTAACTGGGAATCGAACCCGGGACCTCATGAACTATAGCCAGAAGCTCTGACCACTAGACCATGAGGCTGGTCAAGAATATCATAGTTGTTTGTATTAACCACAAACAACAGAGTGATTTATATAGAACTAACACATTTCTTTATTTATTTCAAAACGAATGATGCCAGCCACAATTTGTCATAGGTCCTACCTCAAATGCAGAGCATCCCCGAGAGACCACCAACCTCCACAGAAAATATTGAAAATTCTTTATCTATTCCGCCAGAAACCCACCCAATGACCAGCCTTCAACGTCAAATCAACCAGGAGTTCTGATTCCCCGCCACGAAATACGCAGATGTTTATTCTTTATTCTGTATATTTATTGTCATCAAAATTATTATCCTTTTAGAGATCCAGTTGTTTTCAATTTGTTTACCAGTCCCAGTATTGTGTTTCTTTGTGGGGGGATTACGAACGCCAAATTCTCTCTTGTATCCCCTTTGAGTAGCGGTATAAAAATATAGGGACCCCATTTGAAATTTCGAAGTGGGGGTGGGGGGTGAAATCTAAAATGCAATTAAGCCTGGTTTTGGACATCCTCTTCAATATCTAAATTGACGTGTTTCTTTGTTTAAATTGGGAAGTTTTGAAATGAATGCCCTGTGTATCAAGAGTCCCTTATCTTTACTTCTCTTTTGTTTATATTGCCTGAAAGAGACGTAAACAATAAAATTAAATTTTGTAAATTCATGCAATTGTAAATTTCTTTCTTAAAATATCCGTCCATTTATGTAACAAAAGTAGAAGATCCGAACTGACCTTTTTCATTAACCCAATCTTTTTTTTTTCTGGGAAATATGTTAAACTTCATTTCGTCATTTTATAAGCACATATTAATGAATCTCAAAAGTTATCCTGGTAAGATATTTAATTTTAAAATATTTAAACATCATGTATTGAACAAATACAGTAGAAAGGAAAAAAAATATTTTATGAAACAAGAAAAAGTGTACATATAAAAAGACATGACCTCACAACAGATATAATATTTGTATGTACAAGGTATTTCAATGTACAGCTACATTGATTTACACAACAGCTTACAAGCTGATGACATAACATATGAGGCGCTCAGTGCACAAATGTCCCAACCCACAAAATTTGCATATTGAGTTTATTGCTTTAAAGAGTTCCTCATATTGTTCTCTTCAAAGTGGAAATCGGCCTAATCATCATTTCCAGCTTTTCCATAAGATTTCAACACAATTTTCGTTTGTGTATCGCATTTCGTGCATTGTTAAAAGACGTAAAGTGGAAATATAATATTGTGGGTTGGGCCATTTGTGAGCTGAATGCCTCATATAATAATAGTAGACATGTTACATGACAGGATATATGAAAAAAAAGCTACAAAATTATTTTTAAAGTAAGTATATTTATTAAACAGCTGACTTTCTGCGTTTCACAGTCTGTTTTGTACTTTGTGGATCCTCTTTCTTCAGCTTGGATTCCTGGATTTTTCTCCTGTAATAAAATTAAAACATAGAATAAATAATTTGTAACAATCTACGTAAAAATGTGTGTTTATCTGTATTTGTACTATTATTCAGCTTAGATTTTCAGCATTCAAACCAATTCTCTAAATTTCAATGAGGAACTGTCAAATCAAATGCATTCTGAATAATATCTTATCTATTTATCATTATAACTGTACTTGGTGCAATAAATGTTTTTTTAGAAATTTCTTCAAAGAGATATCCAAAAGATCTTTTTTAAATGAATGACTTAGCTATAGTACTAACTAAATAAAGTGTTTAGGATAATTTGCATCTTAAATGCCTTCAATTATGAATTTGCTAAATAAAGAGGATAAAATAAATCTACATAATAATATAATATAATATAATAATATGCATACTGTATGTAATTACTAGTATTCTTTATATCCATGTACACTGTAGTGATATTTTAAGATGACAGAAACAGCATGCATTTTCTAAAATGTTACAGCATATCAAATTTTCAAACTCACCATCTCAGATACATATAAAAGAAATTTGAAGCTTATATTTAGTGTCAGTTATTCATTATGCCAGATTATAATCATGCTGCCTTCAAAACATTTGCTTTACATATAAAAATTACGAATGTATGTGACATAGATGGAATAAAAAGAAGGCAGTGGAACCTTTAACGAGAGTAAAGTAATCCTTCTTGTACTTTGAAAATCGTTGCATTGTACTACAGAAAAATCTTACTTTAGCTTCTTAGTTTTCTCTATCTGATAACTTGGAATAGTTGAAATGCTCTCTCGCTGTGGCGCTCGTTGCTCCAGTTTTCGACGTGCCCGTTTGCTTGCCTTCTTCATAGTCAGCATGTATTCAGGAACTTCACAGCCAGACTCACGTAGGACATGAGCTATGCTAAAGAGAAAAAAAAAATCGACAGGTGCTTAGCTTTACTGTGCTGCATATCTGTATGTCAAACAAGAACAGGAGAACCAAGGACAAGAGGAATATGGAATAGAAAGAAAAAAATGGGAAAACAAGAAAAACAAGGAAAGAAAGAGAATAGAAAGAGAATAAGGGGGAAAAAAAAACATGGAGAATAGAAAGAATAATAATAAGATATTTTATTTATATTATCTCGTTTGATGCAGTGTTCCTTCCTCCATCCAAGCAAGCATTCATAATTTTTTTAATTCATAAGTGTAACAATGGAGCTCACACAAGCATTTGCTTATAGATTATTTACCTGCGTAAGTTAACAGTGTCATCTTCTGTGAAGAAAGTGATAGCTTTGCCCTGTCTTCCAGCACGCCCAGTTCTTCCTGATAGGAAGAAATAAAATAAGTGAATTATGTGCTAAAGATGTATACTGTATTATTCTTTCTTCAGTTCTCTTTAACAGAAATCTGATAATTAAAACGTTTTATTTTTGGGGCTTGAAATAAGTTCTTTTCCCTGCTCAACAGTGAATAGTTGGAATTTTCGTCATTCCATAAATATGACACAAATTGTAAATTAGTTTGCACACATGGATATTTTCCATGATGTACCATGGATTATATCAGGATGACGATTATTACTAATATAGAAATGATCTAATACAGACGTGGGCATTTAAAGAGATGCGCTGTACTACTCTGATTGCTGCAACATGCATCACCTGTTAAAGTAAATACTCTGCGGTGGATCGCGTGAAGTATTGAAACACGGAACGTTAAGTAATTACACAGGACAAAAAGATACACAGTTTTCTACAAATGTTATTTTTATAAATAATGACAATGAAAGAAAACAAATTTTCCAAAACAAATACAAATTATTTTACAAAAGACTGAAACATAACTGTATTTCTAATTTAAACAATTACTGTAAAAATCTTAAAAAATGATATAAAACGCTCAATTCCACAACAGTTAAAAAGTAATGCCATAATCTGAACCTATTTGTTTTGAAAGGGCATCAGTCACTAATTTGCATCCTTTGAAAATAAAATTAAGAAACTAAGGAAAAATAGATTCTTAACAAAATATCAAGCACATTACTAAGAAACAGTAAAACAACAATTAGGCTATTTTTTAAACTTCTTACTGTAATTCTTTGTTGTTTTTGTCAATTTACGTCAATTGACTCATACCCTTAGAAGAAAGGATTCGTTTATTCTTCTTCATCACGTAAATCAGCAAGTGTTTCAAAATTTGGAGTTATGTCAGACATTGCAATTGTGAGCTGATAGAATAAATTTTCGTCTGAAATGCGTGATCTTGATTTGGATTTTACAATGGCCAACTGAAAAAAAAGATGTTCACAAATAAAGGTTTAGCCAAACATAGAAGCAATTTTCATAACAAAACTCCGAAGATGTGAATATTTTACTTTGCAAAGTTGTTTAAGCTTATATACATCTAAACCAGCCATATTTGTGCACTTGCACTTGGGGTTTCGCGGCCAGACACGCTAACTGTTACTCCACAGGTGTGGACTACTATTATTATAAAAAATAAAATAAAAAAAATTATTCCATTAAAACGAGTCTTTTCATAATGTCGCTCAACGTGCTAGTAAAATTTTGTAGCATAATAAGCACCTAACGCTTTCCCCTTCTTCGCAACAAAAGAATTCATTTTCCCATTCTTTGTGGAAATAATATTTTTGGACTTTTTTTACTTCAGGAGCTTCCTTAGAGAGTGACTTTTTTTTAGCGAAATCCACCGCTGACTGCCAGTACTTCAACCGGTCGGACAGGTACCCCAGCTAGGGGTGTGGAGGGAGGGAGATCACGTCTTTGCATTCGACTTCGTTCGACATGTACTACTGATGCCCACGTCTGATCTAATACAAGTGGCGATTAAATCCTAAGCATGACTTCCTCTGGGAGGGAAGTACAGCTGTGGGTCCAATGTCAAGTGGCAGGTAAAAGAAATCTGACCTCAATAGAGTCTGTCAGGTAAAATATGTCAGCTATTTCTCGCCCAAGTTGACTTTCGATGCTGCTGAATAACCTATGCAGTTGAAACATCCGAAAATCTACCCCATATGCTGTCTTTATCCACCAAACATTCTTGTATGCAAAGCCATTTGGCTAATGTAATAATGTATAGTTTACAGAACAGGTAAGTCCAGAGATGAGCATTAGAGATAGTAGGGGAGGTAAATGGAGAGAGGGGGTTAGAGATACAAGTCAACTGGACATGTAGGGGCAACAACAACCCAAGTTACCAAATAAGTGGAGGACTGGCGAATTAGAACCTTTCATCATGTTTGTCTTTTCTGTTTGGCTCACTAGTGTCATTAGTCATGTTTTATTTTTCAGCAAGGAAAGCACTTAAGCTTAATAATATGTTTAGGAAACGAGACACTGTATTTAATAAATGTAATCGATTCATTAAGATCTCAAATCATTCCGACATTCAGCTATGAATAAGATATTCATTATTGCTAGAATCTCTAAATTTACTTACCTATACGGTGAATATATGATATGGCAGTTGGTGGGAAGTCATAGTTGATTACTAGGTTTACTCCTTTGAAATCTATTCCTCTTCCCATCAGTTCTGTACAGATAAGAACCCAAACTTGACCACTTCGAAAACTTCGTACCACATTGTCACGCTGCACAGAAAATTGGTTTTTATTTTATATCACAATAAATATGAAATAGTTATCTTATTATTTTCTCTGGTATAGTAACTTGCTAAATTCGTACAGAATGCTTGCTTTCGGGTACAGGAGAATGATTTAGTACTAACATTAGAGTACCTGTCACATCTAGATCAGTGAAAATCAGATATTATTAAAATTTATTTATGTTTATGGTCAATGTTGATTGATAACTGAACTAGCTCTCTGCAGCTAGTTGTTTTAATACTTATTTTCAATTTGATCATCTTGTACTACATAGTACATTGGAAGAATCATTACAGATATTGCATTGGACCAGTGAGATTAGGAATTAACATCTATTCACTCTAATCCAACAGAGGTCTCTCCAAGTGCTATCAGGATGGCAAGAGTCTTGAGAGTGAAGTAATTGAGGTCTGGACATATTCATAAACAAAGATAAGTTTTTTTATGTAGAAAATCCACTGTATGGGGCTAACAAGCTTTACATTTTCATCTGATGGCAGCCACATTTAAGTTTCTTCTCCCTAAGAAAATGCACCACCCTTAATTGGGATTGAAATCCAACACCTTTGGTTGAGAATAAAGCAAGATAAAATATACTGCCATCTGCTAGTTATGTATCTTTGCGAAACCTCTTATGTAGATTAAATAAATTCCAAAGCGCTGTTATATTATCAGATTCAAGGACAATCATACAAATTATAATTTCACAACAGTCAATAAAAGGAGCTAAAATTCAGGATTGCAAGAAAAAGTGTTATATCACCTAATTAAACTACAGAAAAAAATTAGTTTACAGTGAATTTCTTTCCATTGTGATATATAGATGTATGGAAATAAAACAACAGACATTTTGGCTAAAATGAGCACTGAAATTTTACAACCATCTAATAACAGATTTCCAATTTATTCTATAAAACAATTAATCAAAAGTAAATTCAGATCTCTATTAATTAATTGTATATATGTATATAAATTCAGATCTGCTTAAAAGCAACAAAATAGGGATGGAGCTAAAGATAAAATCTGGGAAATTTTATTGACTATCAGCGAGATAATCCTCCAAGGGCCAAGTATATCTGCTGTTGCAATGTTCAGGTTGATGACAGGTCATGAGTGTTTGGTAAGCCACCTGCACAGGATAGGAATTTCCCATACACCTGCCCTTGTAGTGTGTGTGTGATGCAAATGAAGAGATGAACATTGAACACAGCAAAAGATGCACAGCATTGCTACAAGAAGATGACACTGTACAAAAATACTGGAGTGCAAGATGGCAAATGACTCCATTGCGATTCCATATCGCAGAATAATGGAACTTAAAACAGCCTGCTACAAATGGAATCCAATTGAACACAAGAAAGAAAATGCAATCTTTACTATATGCGTATGATCAAATTATAATAATTGCAAAATCTGAAGATGAATTACAGAAAGCAGTTAATGAATTGCACAAAGTCAGGAAAAAATTACATGAAAATGTCAACCTCAAAAACAAAATCAATTGGGATTATATAGAAAAGATATTCAGAAAATCAAAATTATTGTTATTGATGACTAAATAGTTGAACAAGTATCAACTTTAACATATCTGGGAAATCTAGTATCAAATAATGAAAAGGACATAATCATACACTCATAGAAATACAACAAAATAAGTAGAATGATTAAATAACATTTTGGTAAACAAATGTTTACGATAGTGAAGGTTGGTTGTTGAATAAAACAGATGAAAAAACACTAGAAACAGTACAGATGAGATTTTTGAGACCACTTTTGGGATTTACCTGGATGGATTATCAACAAAATTCAGACACTCGAGAAAAACTTGAAGTGGATCATATTACACAATATAATATAATTTTGCCACAAAAATGCCTTCACCTAGAAATAATCACTCCAAATTGCATACCAAAATTAGTATTGGCGTATCAAGCAGTAGACATAGGCCAGTCACAATAAAGATGGAGAGATCAGGCACACAGAAACTCATAAAGGAACAGGTAAAAAAGACCTAATCCATACGTTCATGATGATGATGATGATGATGATGATGATGATGATGATGATGACGTCAATGACGAAGAAAACCTGCTCATGAAGGAAAGATCTCCAAGCAAAATATACTGGACATTCTTTACTGTTGTAAAAATTCAACTTTGTTAGGCTTCATCTTTACTTGTAATCCTATCACTGAAGGTAATGAATTCTGCCTCCCAAGCATCTCACCTCAATATGGATGATAGCCTGTTGTAAGTAATGTATATGCTACTGGTACATACCTGAAGCTGAGTCCTGTCTGCATGAATAACATCAACATTAATTCCATCATAAATCAATTCAGAAAACAATTCTTTAGCTCTCTCCTTAGTCTGAACGAAAATTAATACTGGTGGTGTCAGTCCCTGTAAACATATCACAATATATTTACCATAACATTAATTTAATACATGCGAACAAAATTTAACTCACGAAATTTACATACACTGTGTTCCGCTTATAACTATAATAAAAGAAATAATTATAATGTCAAAAGTACACGTTCAAATGGGAAAAGATTGGTACCATTTCAAAGAGGAGGTCTGAAAGTTTTAATCCATTGTTGTTGCTGTTAGATGAGTCATGCGCATACGCAGATCATTTCTTTTGTGTGCTATCATTAACAGAACAAAAATCTGTGATTCGTGTGCAGTGCCTGTTTCATCGTCAGTACAACCTTAGAGCAAGGGAAGTCATTCCGACGTATGTATCAATAATGAAATGGGATAGGCAGCTCAGAGAAACGGGAAGTTTGTTATCCGAAGCAGGTAAACATTTCAAGCGTAAAGTATCTGAGGAAAATGTCATTTATGAGGCATTTCTGAGAAGCTCACAGAAATCCATACGACAGGCTAGTGTGCAGCTGAACATCCCACTAACAACAGCACATACAGTGCTCCATAAAAGATTGTGTTTGCGAGCATACAAGCTGCAACTTCACCAGAAGGTTACATCGAATGATAGACAGGAACATCGGCCTAGGTAGCGTAGGCGGTATAGTGCTGGCCTTCTGTGCTCAAGGTTGCTGGTTCAATCCCGGCCCAGGTCGATGGCATTTAAGTGTGCTTAAATGCGACAGGCTCATGTCAGTAGATTTACTGGCATGTAATTATGTAAAAGAACTGCGGGACAAAATTCCAGCACACCGGCGATGCTGATATAACCTCTGCAGTTGCGTTGTTAAATAAACCATATTAAAAATAGACGGGAACAAAAACACTTTGCAGAAACAATGTTGGCACAAGTGGAAGATGACGATACATCCCTAACTAGAGTGTGATTTTCAGATGAGGCAACCTTCCATGTTGGTGGAAAAGTAAACAGACACAACAGTCACATCTGGGGGTAGGAAAATCCGCATGTCATAACTGAATACGAATGGGATTCCCCTCTCTCATGACAGAGAATCAAAATTTCTGCTTAATTTGACGTTAAAAACTGGTCATTAAGTGAATTTCCAGACGAATAAATAAAGAATTTTCAACATTTCTATAGAGATTAATAATCTCCCAAAGATACTCTACATTTGAGACATAACAAATTGTGGCTAGCATCATTCGTTTTGAAATAAAGAAAGAAATGTGTTAGTTCTATATAAATCACTCTGTACATATTATATTCCTTCTCCAGCATGTTGCACTAACAAAGATTCAAGCTGTGTGTTCGAAATGTTTTGACTACATGGGTGCAAGCGATAATATACAGAGGTCTTTGTCTCTTATCACTCACATAATTATCACTCCAATGATTGGATTCCTCCCATTCGAGATATGTGCTTGTAGCAAACTGGAAACGAATTCCACTGTTGCATGAGAACAAAGGGGCTAAAAGCCCCACCATCTTTACTGTACAAACCCAGCAGGGTTAGAAAAAAAAAAACCGTGCTCCTTCAGTGGTCCCGAAAGACTTTGCACATGGCTTGCTTACAATGCCAACATTGCTCTGTTTTGCTCGTGAGAGCACACACTGCTTCATAAGAGCAGTTGAGTTGGTCACCAGGTCTACAGGACACTTATTTTCCTCTTTTTGTCAAGCAGTTCGACAAAAATTATGCCCTGATTTGTACAAAAGTATGGTAATAGACAAGGGCAGGCACTCTCTTTCTACTTAAAATTGTATAAACTTCCTATACCTTCTGCACTAGTTCTCGTAATGCTACCATCTTGCCTGCTTCACTGCCCACAAATAGAAGCTTCTGATCTACATCATCTGATGCAGCATTCCTGAAAAGACATTAAGTTCAATGATAATAATAAGATAACAAACAACAAATTTTAATTGATTTATTACTGACTGTACATCCTATGCAACTATATTTCTATGAAGCTCAAAATATTTCCCAAACACACTGTCTCTTTGCTCACTTGCCATCAGTCTCTCAGATGGAAAATGGCCAGTCACAGCATCAATAGTAGTAACTGTTAGATACCAGGAATTAATATTGTATTGTATTTTCTCAGCCATTAATTTTAGGTTGGTGTAGCCAATTAACAAATTACCATGTGACACAAAACTAACTTGACAAATTGGAAAAACAGTATTATTCTGAAATGACAAATGTAAGCATAATCAATTTTCTTCGGAACAAATCTCACGAACTGTCATAGCTTACTGTGCTGTGTCCCAATCTAGCTGAAACTACATTTTCATCTATTTATTGAGCGGTAAATCATATAGGAAGTCCATTATAACACTGTCCAAAAATTTGCCAAATGTATACTGGTTCACATTTCCATAAAAAACAGCAATTTCTGTAATGCTGTGTACAATATATATATATATATATATATATATATATATATATATATATATATAAAATTATTAAAACAATTCTGAAGAAAACAGAACTCTGGCATGTTACTTCTGCAAGTCAAAGTGCCGCTGCCTGGCACATGAACAGCAAGTTGTAAGCAGATTTGTTAGGGCATAAATAGAGCCACACTACTCACCACTAAAAGACATAATCTAAATCGGTAATGGTAACTCCTTTAGATGCCATGAAGGTGCATGGGAGACATGACCTTGACCATTATAATTAGGTGATAGTCGACACCAACCTCTAGCAAAGACCCAGGTGGCTGAGCGAACCTCAGAGACATTTTGGAGGTTTTTGCAACGAGAAAAATCCCACTACAACTGTCCAAATTACATGAGAGGATCCCTGCGAGGGGAGTACGGTCCTTGTGGGGTAAGAAGAAAGGGTAATCCAGTAACTCAGCATTCTTGAAGGAGCAGGTTGATAGGGTGGTGTTATTGGCCGGCTGGGAGAAACAAGGCTCAGTCAGTGGCCAGACAGTTCCGTGTCGGGGATAGGTTATAAGAGTGGGGAAACAACTCGCAATCCTTGCTCGAATCTTCTCATGAAATGTGGACAGTACAAGTGAACCCAGATGGGATCTTCCAGTGCATAGACAGTTCTTCTAACAATTGGGATGCCTGAACACCAGCCTGAACTGCAGTACACTAATTTCTAAAATTTATTTTTTCTGGAAGCTACAGACATCCCTCGCAATAAATAAGATAATAATAATAATAATAATAATAATAATAATAATAATAATAATAATAATAATAATAATAACAATAATAATGCCATTATGAATTCATATACATTTTCTCTATGTTCATATGTTTTTACACTTATACAATAAGTGAAAGTCTCAGGAATCTTCTCTGCCACATCAATAAATTTAAAAATGCAGTTATATTGTCAGACTCCAAAGCAGCTATTCTATCAATAGTCTCTAGACACACACCTTCATCTCAAATAGCAGAAATAAATAAAATGCTCTCTCAACTAATAACACTCAATAAAAGAATTGTATTCCAATGGATACCATCTCATTGTGGAATTCTGGGAAACGAGAATGCGGATGCTTTAGCAAAGAAGGGCAGCACTGCTACTTACAGACCTGTTACTAAATCTACGTATTAGTCTGTGAAAAGATATATTAAATCTACATACTTAGACTTCAACAAACAAAATTTGATAACACAATCCCAAGGGAAAAAATGGAACTCTCTGCATCATAATCCACAGTTGATTCCCGATTTACCATGCAAATCGTTTGTAGCTTCATTTAGATTGGCAACAGGCCATGACTGTTTGGCCAAGCATCTGCATAACATTGGAATATATCAGTCTCCTAACTGTCCATTGTGCAACTCAAATCAAGAAATGGATTCAGAACATCTCAAAATCTGTGCGTCAGTGGCTAACCATGACAATATCTTTGAAAAATATTGGAGTGCAAGAGGTCAAATGACTTTATTGTCAAATGCCTGGCATTAGAAAACAACAACAACATTTTCTCTAATTAATTTTCATGTTATCTACTCGTAATACTACTTAATTTTGTTCATCAATGCTATCCTAAGAAATGTTTAGAGATAAGAGCATGCAAAACATTAATGCATGGCAGACCTAGTTTCCCTGATTGATTGTACAACTTTTAAATAATAAGAAGCATATATGAAATTAATCATTAATTTAATCAGAGTTAAACTTTTATATTCAAAGAATGTAACAAACTTACCTATGACCCACTGTCACGCAAATTAATCCTTTGAGATTCTTCTTTGCCCATCGAGCAACATGCACAGTATGAGTTGCAGAAAACATGGCTCGTTTCACATTATTAGAGTCACATGCTTTGTAGATAACTGCCAACTGATCACGGAAACCTTTTGGTCCTGCCTCAAAGAGCTTATCTGATTCATCCACTACTAGCCACTCGACACTGAAAGAAAATAATAATAATAATAATAATAATAATAATAATAATAATAATAATAATAATAATAATAATAATAATAATAATGATGATGATGACAATAATGATGATTATAATGATGACAGTAGTAGTAGTAGTAGTAATATAATAATAATAATAATAATAATAATAATAATAACGGCTCTTGATCTACAGACATATATCTAGATTAATAAAATACACTTACTTATTCAAAGATAAAATAGGCGGATCTTGCTGTAGTAAATAAACCAATCGGTTTGGAGTTGTAATTAAAATATCTGAAAAACAGGAAAATACAATATCTCTTTCCATACATTACCAAAATTTAATAAACCTCTACATTAAAACAATCAATGACCAAGTTCTAGTGATATATAAAGTTGTCAAACAAACGAGTTTATTATTGCATGCTTTGTCTATATTTATGCAAAAAATATATTGATCATGGAACTGATATCCTGTTTTATGAGAAAGGGGGTTAAGTTTTGTGTTCCACAAGCATGTTTTGACTTGAGTATCTGTACAAAATTGTCTTGTTTGTTTTTTTTTTTTTTGTTCCCTCACCACATGTTAGTTTTAAGTTAGTAATTTTTTTTTTTTACCCAGTCTTCTACTGAAATGTCAGAGTCTGATTAATTAGTTTTGGTGAACATACATTAAGCATTATGGCTACTTTACGAATTGAGACTACATTTTTAGGGAGTTTAATTGCTTATCAATGAAAATATTTCAAATTAAATATCATTTTTAACCCTGTTAAGATTTTGGTTAGCCTCAGGTATTCTCAAAGACTTCTTCATAATGTGAATACCATACTATTTTCTAAGGGAATTATGTGAGAGATTTTGATCATTTAGCCACTTTTAATAGCATTACTGGGGAGCATGTGAACAGTTGAAACAATCAACCTCACCTTCCCTACAACATATGAAATACTCAACTCTAGTATTTGGGAAATCTATACAAGTTCTAATTCTATCACAAATGATAAAATATGAGTATTATCTTAATCAAAGAAAACACAAGTTTATACTGGAAGCAAGAATTAAGCTGACAAAAAGTTAAATATCTGGAAACAGAAAATTTTTCTACAGTTGTATTGCTGGTTTTTATCCCTCATATTTTGTGTTTTAAACTTATTTCTTTATGTATATATAAGTGACATATGAAAATCATGTGCAATAAATACATAGGACGTAACTACAGTGCATGAGCATGAAAAAGGTACATTTAGACGAAATAATATATGTTCTGTAGCTTCTTACCGAATTTCTGTGAAGACTGAGGTCCAAATTTGTTGACAGCTTGACTGGTCTTACTAATAATGTGACATCGCAGTCCTGTTCCCTCTGAGAGACGAACACATTCCCTACACAAATTAAAATCATTAAAACATATTCATATCCAGAGTAATTCATGAGGTACAGTGAATATATTAGATGATATTAATATGTGCTATTCTGAGTAAAAAGTTAATATAAACACATGTTCAATTTCCAATAAATATGGGTAGTGTGAATAAAGCTTTCGAGTGGGTAGCGGAGTGTCTTGGTGCGCGTTTCGTCGATCCAAATTCCTGGATAGACGACAGATGCTTCGGAAGAGACGGAATCCACCTAAATCGGAGGGGGGCTGCAGACATGGGATCCCTCTTCGCGCGGGTAGTTACTACAACATGGCGCGGCAGGATCGAGGATCCATCAGCTGGCAGCGGCACCGAAGGACCATCAGCCGACGGCGGGGGCGTGGGACTACCGGCGGTCAGCGGGGGTGCGGTCGAAGACCTATCCGCGGGCGGCGTAGACCTGCAGTGACGGCGAGGTGCCACGGGGATTCAGAATGTTCAAGTAAGGACAGGCCTACTAAGACTACTGCAGGTTAATTGCCGAAGTATTAGAAATAAACTTATTCCGTTTTGGAACTTGGTCGATGTTTATAATCCAGATGTAATAATTGGGACGGAATCATGGCTTAGGGAAGACATAAATGACTCGGAAATTTTTAGATCGGATTATAAAGTCTTCAGAAAGGATAGAAGTGAAAAGGGAGGGGGAGTTTTCGTTTGTACTAAGATAGGAATAAGTAGCAATCTTCTGTGGATACATGAGGAAGTTGAAATATTGAATGTTCAGATAAGAAATGGGCTGGAAACCTTAGATGTAATAGCATGTTACAGACCACCCAGTGAATTAAACAATTTAACTTTGCACAAACTAAATGAATATCTTAATACAGTATCAGAAGACCGAAACGTAGTAATTGCTGGGGATCTAAACCTCCCGAAAATTAACTGGAACGGGATTTCAGGTACAAATTCAGATGCACAGACCCTTGTTAATGAATTGATCTGGCGTAAAGATTTCACGCAGGTAGTAAATGGTCCGACGCGTGACAATGCCCTCTTAGATGTTTACCTACTAAGACCTGTCTCTCTCTTTGTCAACTCTGAAAGTCTTCATAAAATAAGTGATCACAATAGCGTCTTATTAGAAATCTTATGGAAAAACACAGTAAATCCGAGGTCAAGTCCAGTGTCTGTCTGGAATTTTAACAAAACCGATGTCCATGAATTACAAACGTTTCTATGACAAAAGCATGATGACTTTCTAAGGACTGAAGGAAATATGGAAAATGTGTGGCATAAATTTAAGTGTATAATTTTCGAGGCATTAGTAAAATGTGTACCTTCTAAAATAATTAAGAAAAATCCGGACCCAGAATATTACACTAATTATATTCGCTACTTAAAGAAAAAGACAAGGCGCGCATTTAGCAAACGTAAACGGAGCCATGAGCATTGGGAAAAATATGTTGAATTAATTAAGAAACTTGAGTGTGAAAAAAGGTTAGCTCAGGAAAATTTTCTAAAAACTATTTTAAAAGAAGATGAAAGTAACAATTGGAGACAGTTTTATAATTATGTACGCAGGAGAAAAGGGAAAAATGAAGGAGTAGTGCTTTTACGAAATCAGAACGGAGAAAGTATAACTGATGACAAAGAAAAGGCCGACTTATTAAATTCCTATTTCATTTCGGTTTTCAATAATAATAATAATAATAATAATAATAATAATAATAATAATAATAATCCCGCTGATAGGAGTGGTTGTGTCACAGACCGTGAATGTGAACCAAATTCGACTTTCAAAATAACTTCCAAAGGGGTTAGAGAGAGAATAACGAAATTAAAAAATCGGAAGTCTCGAGGACCAGATAGTATTGCTACAGAGATTCTTAAATTAGGTTCCGAGGCCATAATTCCATACTTAATGCGTATATTTCATGTTTCCATAAACAATGCAGCTATTCCATGTGACTGGAAATCAGCTATAGTGGTACCCATACATAAAGGTGGAAATAAATTAGATGTCGGAAACTACAGACCGATTAGCCTTACATCTGTCGTATGTAAAGTCATGGAGCATTTGATATCGGATTATATTCGTCATGTTCTAAATGCGAAAGACTGGTTTTACAACCGCCAGCATGGTTTTAGGGAAGGCTTCTCATGTGATAGTCAAATTACGTCGCTGGTTCAGGATCTAGCTGAAGAGGTAGATAGAGGCGGAAGAATCGATGCAGTTGTGATTGACTTTTCGAAAGCATTTGATTTGGTGCCACATGACATATTAATAGATAAGTTAAGTAGGCTAGGAATAGATAAAAGAGTGGTGCTATGGATCCAAGAATTCTTAAAAGGTAGAACCCAGAGAGTTAGAGTAGGTCATGAAATATCGGAAATTGGAAATATAAGTTCAGGGGTGCCACAGGGCAGCGTTCTGGGTCCATTACTCTTTATAATATACGTAAATGACCTATGCCAGGATATTACATCAAATGTGAGGCTATTTGCAGACGACTGCATTATCTATAGAAAGATTAGAAATAATTCAGATGTAGATGCTATTCAAACAGACTTGAATAAAATTTACAACTGGGCGTTAAAGCATAGGATGAAAATAAATGGTTCTAAAAGTAAATCTATAACATTTTGTAAAACCCGAGAGGAAACTACTCTTAATTACGAATTCAGTGGTGTTGTAATTCCGCAAGAACAATGTTGTAAATACCTAGGAGTGTATTTAAACTCCAAACTTTCTTGGGGAGAGCATGTTGATAATGTTACAGGCAAAGCATGGAGGGCACTTCACTTTATTATGAGAATCTTGAGAAAGGCTAGCCCCAAATCGAGGGAAATAGCATATCTAACATTAGTGCGACCGTTAATGGAATACGGAACTACATGTTGGGATCCCTATAGAATATATCAGATAAATTCCTTAGAAAGAATCCAGTATAGGGCAGCTAAATTTGTTAAAGGTAAAAGAGAAGATGGGAACGATACGATAAAAGAACTTAAATGGGAAACTTTGGAAAACAGACGTAGGAAAACTAGAATAACATCATTGTATAGAGCACATCTAGGTCAGAAAGCATGGGTAGACATAACGGCTCGGTTAGAAAAGCCAACGTACTATGGTAGGAACGATCATGATTTTAAAATCAAATGTAGGAAACAGAAAACGGATGTAGGTAAATTCTCATTTTTAAATAGAACTATAAATGATTGGAATGACCTACCTGCAGCGGTCTTTGAGGGCTGTCCTTCCTTAAGGAGATTCAAGAATAATTTAAAGAGTTGTGTATAAAGTGAAAATTAAAATTAAGGTGACATTCAACATTTAATTTTTTAAGGTGGCATGTATTTATCTAGCCTGACGAGTTTACTTCCTTGGTTTGAATTGTAAATTATTTAAAAATAGCGTGTAAGAGGGCCTTAGACTAGAAATGTTTAGTTTAAATGTAGTTCTGTTTATAAGTACAGTATGCATAAGAATGCAATTATTTGACTTATTTGAACTGTTGTATCAGTGAAGCGAGGTGAGTCAGTGAAGTTATGGTTTTACAGTGCAGTGAACAGTTCCGATCAGTGATAATTTATAGCGTCAATGAAATGTGTTCTATAGTGTCAGTGAAATGTGTTACAGAGTGTCAGTGAAATGTGTGCTAAAGTGTCAGTGAAATGCGTCATAGTGCCACTACAGGGAATGAGATGAGAGTAAAGTGAAAGACTACTGAAAATTATGTAGGACCTATACATAATCATGTAGGTTGTGTTGTAAAATTAGGTGTTTTATTTTATGTTTTATTATTATTGTGTTAAATTGTATTGTGTATTCTTATTGTATTGTGTATAAAATTGTATATGTGTTGTAAATTTTATTATGTATTGTAAATTTTATTGTGTATTGCTTATCATTTTAACTGTGTATTGTTAATATTGTATATACCACTGCCACCGGGTGCTTGCCCACTTGCAGTGTAAATAAATACATATACATATACAGCTGTTTGATTGTTATGCATAACAAGCCTTACAAATGGTATGAAGGGATGACAAATGACCACGTGCAAAGGAATATAGTTACTTTGATCACCCAAAATAACTTTTTACACAAGCACCAAACGAAAAACTGTTTCATACAAAAGGTGTACAACTGAAATAAAATAAGACTTTTACATCTTACAAATACAGTAAAAATTATGTTATCCATTTCGCACTTATACATTTTTTTCTGAAGTCCACGTTAATCTATTTTGGTTATACATTTTCCGTTCATATGTTTTTACACTTATACAATCGTATTTTAAACCCCAAGGGATACAAAACATCATTTATATGTTCTAAAGCAATTAAGTTTGCTGTGAAAACGTAAGAACGCGAAAATACAGTGCACGTTCATTGTTAAGATGCGGCCTACTTTGAAATTCGTAGTTGCCCATACTTGTCTCCAACAATCCTGTGTCCCTTAATAATGTTGTTATTGCTTTAGGAGCAGTGAAACATTTTGTAATATACCATGATATAAATAATTTCAAGGGGAAAATTGTTCCGGGGCCGAGTATCGATCCTGGGATCTTTAGCTAAATGCACCAACGCTCTTACCAACTGAGCTACCCAGAAACTTCACCCGACATCATCTCAATTTTTCCCTTTATATCCACATAACTCGAGTGGGCTGATGACAAGATGCCAAAAACCCACATTGAGTGGTATGTTAACAGAAAACCACAATTTCAGTCACACAGAGTTTGTGTGCACTCGATGTGGGTTTCTGGCATCTTTTTAGCCCACTCGAGTTATGTGGATAAATTGAGACAGTGTCGGGTGAAGTTCCTCAGTAGCTCAGTTGGTAAAAGCTTTGGTGCATTCAACCAAAGGTCCCAGGATCAAAACCTGGCCCTGGAACCATTTTTCCTTGAAATTATTCAAGTCTGCTTCACAGGGAGCTTTACCTGAAAGTTAGATTTGCATACCATGATGTAACTGAACAAATTAGGGAACAGTTATCACAATCTGAGGGCATGGTTTATTCCTTAGGAGCAAGCACTCCAAAATTCGACCTTTTTGTGAAATAATCACATGTTATTAAATGAAGATCACATGGGAAGAACAAGGTAAGTCAAAGCAGTAAAATTTTCTGGATTGGAGTTTGAAGTATAACATATTAGCCAGCTCTGGCTCCAAGCAGCTAAGATTTTCTAACTGTGAAGTCATAAATTTGTCTTGTGAAAATTTTACTAAATTGATTAACTCATTCTCACCATATATCTTCAAATACTTCTCCAGATGTCATTAAATGTAATTTCAGTTAGGCCCATACGTTTTTTCTCACACGTTTTTTCTTCAGACCCCCCATAAAAACGAATAAACGAAGTTTTACTGTATAAATATTAAACATTATATATAGGCAGAAGTCGTGATGAATGGCTCCAGCTGTTCAGGAACGAGGCCAAGAAAGACGACAGCAGCCCTGGGATTGTGACAAAGAAAGTCAACAGGGAACTTCCGGAAGGAAGAATCACAGCAGGTGACCAACTGACAGCAGTGACCAGAGACTTTTTGAACAAGACAAGGGATGCAGCACGACTGAAGAATTATAAATTTGTATGGACAAGAGACGGTAAGATATTTGCAAGAAAAGATGAAGCCAGCCCGGTGAGTAAAATCACTAATGTTGACGATGTAAATAATTTGTAAATACTATTGTGTCGGTAACCACGTTTAATTATACAATATAATTGACTTAAAAATGGCTAGTAATACTATATTAAATGAAATCCATCAGTGTAAATTTAATAACAATAATAACACAATGGTTTTTAACGATTTACTTCACTGCAATGAGTATATTACCAATATTCTATCAGATCTTAAAATATTTCACTTAAACATTCGTAGCATCAACAAAAATTTTTCCGAACTCTGTGTTTTACTTAATAATTTTTCCTTTTACTTTGATATTATAGTTCTAACTGAAACCTGGCTTGATCATGACTCTGGCTATGATATTAATGGTTATAAAAAATTTGTTAAAAGTAATAAGTATAATAAATGTGATGGCATAGTTGTATATTTCAAGGAAAACATCTTAGTGTCTTTAAGTGATATTGACATTTCCCATTGCAACGCTATACATTTTCAATTAACACTTATTAATGATACTCTTGTTAACCTAACTGCAATTTACAGATCTCCAAAACTATGCAAAAATGAATTTCTGAAAAATTTTGAAAGCTTCTTGTCAATATACAAAGATTTAAACAACCATGTTATTCTTGGTGACATAAACATTCAAATTTTAGAAAATAGATTAGATAATTTTGGCAACACGTATTTAAATATCATGCATGAATATGGATATGTGAAATACTTAAATTCCATTACTCGTCCATCATCCAATTCATGTCTTGACCATATTTTTCTAAAAACGGGAAATAACTTAAATTTTATACCTGGAGTATATGCAAGCGCAATAACAGATCATTATATGACTTTTGCATTGTTGTCAATCAGTAATAAAAGTATTAGCAGAGAAGCCACTGAACCTTCGGACAATTATAAGCTAATTATAAACCATAAAAGCCTAATATCAAATATTAATAATATTAATTGGGAATCTATATTCTACAATGAAGACGCAGATACATGTTTCGATAATTTTTATAAAATACTCTGTAACCTAATTTGTAAATATTCTAATCATGTCCCTCTCAAATTCTCAAGTAAGTACAAAAAAATTAAACCTTGGATTACCACAGGTATTGTTAAATCAATACGATCTAGGGATAAGTTAGCTAAGCAAGTTAAACGAGACCCACAAAACAATGTTTTATTAAATTACTACAGAAAATATAGAAATATTCTCACTAATGTAATAAGAAATCAGAGAATCAAATATTATTCTGAAAAATTTAACAAAAATAAAAATAATCCAAAGCAATTTTGGAAGACCATAAACGAAGCTACTGACACCCAATGTAATAAAAATAGTATATTAAAGACAATTATAAGTCGAAATGGAATAACAATTGAAAATAAGGAAACTATCGCAAATGAATTTAACGATCATTTTACTAATGTAAGTCATGACATCGTATCTAATATAAAAAAGAAAGTATTTGGTACTCATCACTATAAGCTTTATAATAAAAGTATATCATCTATGTTTATGTTTCCTGTAAACGAATGTGAAATCATTAATATTGTAAACAGTTTAAAAAATAATGTGGCTCCTGGTATTGATGGTATTACAACAAATACCCTGAAACTTATTATCGAAGCTATTTCTAAACCACTTGCCTTTATATTTAATTTGTGCATATCTCAAGGTGTATTTCCCTCAGCCCTAAAACATGCTGTGGTGATACCAATTCACAAGTCTGGTGACAAAAGTAATCTTAATAATTACAGACCCATTTCACTATTACCCAGTCTCTCTAAGGTATTTGAAAAATGTATAAAAACACGGTTAATAACATTTTTAGAAAAAAATAAACTACTAAATGATAATCAATTTGGTTTCAGAAAAAATTTGTGCACTGATGATGCTATTATGGCAGTTACCTCAAAAATAATTCAAGAATTAGATGTAGGAAATAAATGTCTAGGAATTTTTCTAGACTTACAAAAAGCTTTCGATACGGTCAATCACAGTATACTTTTGAATAAAATGGATAGATTAGGAATTAATGGAATTGCTTTAAAATTATTTAAATCTTACTTAAGTAACAGAACTCAAGCAACTAAAATAAATGATCACCTTAGTAAATCACGTAACATTGATATAGGTGTACCTCAGGGGACGATTTTAGGTCCTGTTTTGTTTTTAATATATATCAACGATTTACTTAAAATTGACATTGAGAAATATTCTGGTACTCTGTATTCTTATGCTGATGATACTGTGGTTATATTTAGCGGTTCGAGTTGGAATGAAACTTATCAAAATTCTAACAGTGGTATTAATATTATTAAAGAATGGCTGGATGCTCACTTACTTTCTTTGAACGTTTCTAAAACAAAATTAATACCATTTTCATTAACATCACATGGCCTTGAGCAACTAGAAATAAATAATAATATAAGTATAACTATACATGATTGTAACCTACCTACTTGCTCATGTAACGCTTTGAGTATATCCTCACAAGTTAAATATTTAGGCATTATTATTGACCAACATTTAAAATGGGACAAGCATATCTCCTTTCTGTGTAACAGATTGCGTAAAACAATCCACAAATTTTCCATTCTACGCTCTTATTTACCTGTTTATGTTCTGCGTACTGTGTACTTAGCTCTGTTTCAATCAATAATTCAGTATGGTATTTTAGGTTGGGGAGGAATGGCAAAATCGACTCTCCGTCCTTTAAATCTGCTCCAAAAAAGAATTATCAAAATTTGTCTATATAAACCTTTTGATTACCCAACAAAATTAATTTTTCAGGAATTTGGCGTATCAAATCTAGAACAAATTTATAAACAAAAATTGCTGATTTACTTCCATAAAAACCACAATAAATTTAAATATGATCCTCATGAATACCAGACGAGACAAAACTACAGTGTCTTTCTAAATACTCCCAAATGCCACACAACTGCTGGATTAAAACACAGCAGAAATTTTGGACCCAAAATATATAATACATTAATTAGAGCTTACCCTGAGCTAAGTACACTTAACACACATAGATTTAAGAAACAAATCAGATTAATTATTTAATTGTTTAAGCTAATTGAGTTAAAATTGTTACTCTAATATTCATGTACTTCTGTATTTTCTATTTGTATATAGACCCTGTTATTACATGCTGTATGTATTTTACCATTTATTAATGTGATTGTGCTCAATGAACTCTCGTAATTTTGTGATATATTTTGTATAACTGATCTGAACTGCGCCCGAGCACGAGCTTCTGCTCTTTCGGGATGCAATGCCTAATGTAGCTCAAGTGTATAGTATTAATAAATATTATTATTATTATTATTATTATTATTATTATTATTATTATTATTATTATTATTATTATAGGCTCAATATAAGAGAAATAGCCTATATTTAAATTCTATAACATTAATAATAATAATAATTTTGCACTTCATTACCTGTATGTCTGACTAGCTAATTCCCTTGTAGGACTAACAATTACAGCACGAAAACCCAGCTTCCTAGGACCACCTAAGTGATGAATGAGCGGTACCAAGAATGCTGCTGTCTTTCCTGAACCTGTAGGTGCACATGCCAAAATCTGACGACCCTAAAACAGAATTGTTAAAAATTAGAGAAACACAGTTTCTATATTTCACATATGCCTGACGTTGATTCAAAGAGAATTTCATAACAACAAAATATTATGTTAGCAGAAAAAATGAAGAAGGAGGCAAAGAAGAAGAGCAGGAAGGAAGAGGGCCAAGAGTAGAGTTTGGGGGAGAGAACATAGAATGAAAAAAGATGATGAAGTAGAAGACTAAGATGATAAGAAAAATAAACAAAAGAGAAGCAGAAATACAGAAGAAACTGACAGGTAAAAAGCTGCAGAAGTGGAAAATGATGGGAAGATACGAGAATAGAAGACAGGTAAGAAAAGAAATAAAAGTAGAAAATGAGAGCAAGAGGAAGGGGTAAAATAAGAAAAAAGAGACACTGAAACGAACACACTGTTCATCATTACTATTAAGATAACAAGATGGTACATTGTTACAGAGTTTGGGACACTGATTCTGGCATTTATATATAAAAATAAAATTATTACATGTATTTGAACATTCAAATGGAGTGTTCTACATGCATTTCACGGAATTGAGAATATCTCCTTATTACCCTGCAGGTGTACATGTTAAGCCCTTACTGATTCATGGCAGTGATTATTTACGGTACACATCATCACTATCAATTAATGGTTTTCAATACAATGGTAAAATAATTTAAGAAAGAGGGTCTGACATGTATCTTCATATATTCAATGTGGTTTTTCTCATAATATGTTTAACTTTGCAATCTTTCCACATACAGTTGATATATATATATATATATATATATATATATATATATATATATATATATATATATATATATATATATATATATATATATACACAATATAGCCCAGAATAAAGTATACAGAAATTTGATTATGTTGTGCTCGCAGCTCTGTAAGAAAAAATTATTGGCAGCATAGTTAATTCTTACTTCATTTGTTGCTAAAGAAGGCTGTGAAAGAAACAGCCAAAATGGTACTCAGTACCACATCCAAAAAAAAGAATTCCTCATAGAACATTATTTTCGTTCATATGTAGTTGGTCGAAGTTGTGGAGCTAGTGTGAAAGCAGTATGTGAACTTTATGAAGAGGACTTTCATCAAGAATACCCCTTTTCTGCAAATTCCCCTGATCTTACCCCCCCCCCCCCCCGATACATATCTGTGGAATATCCTGAAAAAGAGAGTATACAGATATCCGAAATCCACAAACATCACTGAGCTGAAACAAAACATCAGACATGTCCTTCACTCTATAACAGTGATAATAAAAAATATTCAGTAATCTTCAGGTGTGTTACAAAATATGTCAAAGGAATAATGGAGAATTTTGACAACATACATACATTACTGGTTGATACTGTATGTTTCTCAATTAAATTTCATGTTATTTAGTTTCGGTATACTTTATTCTGGGCCATACTAAAATCAGAATGCTGTCACTTCAATCCTTGCGTCCTAACATGCATATTCCTGTCATTTGCTATATAAAAGAAATTCTCAAACGTCACTTTAACCTAAGTTTACCTGCATCATGACTGGAATAGCCTGGATTTGAATAGGTGTTGGATCTTCATAACCAGCATCTCTCAAATTCTGTATCAATACCGAAGAAATTCCGAATTCATCATGCATCCCTTTAAAAGAATCTAGAGGAGGCGGAACATTTTTTCCATTCACAGAGATACGATATTTCTTCCTCAATTGAGCAATCTGAAAGAAAATAATTATACAAATGCTGTACTTTCTTACCGTTTAAAATACTCGTAATACATGGTGGGACTCAATATCATAATTTACATAAAAAACACACATACAGTAAATAACTCGTGCCCTTTTCATACATATCTGTTTAATATAAAATACAGATATTCATTAACTCTTTATAATTTTATTGTGGTTTTAATTTAAGAGGCAGAAACAGTAGCCTCAATATGAATTAAAATTAACCAAATACTAATGTGAAATGGCATATTAAGTCCTTTACATCCCTGATATTCATCATATGCATAGAAATGTGAATTTTTTTTCAGATTCAGAACTATCTTATTTTTTTAATAATGCTTGTTTTCGGTTTCAGTCTGGAAGTAATTGCTTGTATTGTATTTTTGGAATCCATCAGAATTACTGTTATTGTTATTATTATTAAAGTTACGGTTTAACGACGTTCGCAACTGCCGAGGTTATATCAGCATTGCCGGTGTGTCAGAATTTTTTGTCCCGCATGAGTTCTTTTACATGCCAGTAAATCTACTGACATGAGCCTATAGCATTTAAGCACACTTAAATGCCATCGACCTAGGCTGGGATCGAACCCACAACCTCGAGCACAGAAGGCCAGCGTTATATAGACTATGCTACCCAGGCCGACAATTATTATTATCATCATCATCATCATCATCATCATCATCATCATCATCATCATCATCATCATCACTACCAGTGCTTTTCTTCTGGAGAAAAAGGTGGTGAAACTCTATGTAGAACATATATATTTTGATGTACCGAAGTACATATGATATTTCCATGCAGATATTCTGCGTCATCATATGATGAAAGAGTGATGGAACGGAGAAAAATTCTCTCCGGCGCCGGGATTTGAACCCGGGTTTTCAGCTCTACGTGCTGATGCTTTATCCACTAAGCCACGCCGGATCCAACCCCGACGCCGGTTAGAATCGTCTCAGATTAAGCTCCATCTCTAGGGTTCCCTCTAGTGGCCGCCCTCTCCACTACGTCATAGATGTCTATGAACGCAGGACCGAAGTCCATACATGTGTTGAGGTGTATCCAGCGTGGCTTAGTGGATAAAGCATCAGCACATAGAGCTGAAAACTCGGGTTCAAATCCCGGCGCCGGAGAGAATTTTTCTCTGTTCCATCACTCTTTCATCATATGATGACGCAGAATATCTGCATGGAAATATCATATGTACTTCGGTACATCAAAATATATATGATATGCGTAATAAATCACTTTGTGATTTAAGACGGCGCCCATACCGTCGGATCCCGGCCAACCAGTCACTCATTCGAGTGCACCTCAACACATGTATGGACTTCGGTCCTGCGTTCATAGACATCTATGACGTAGTGGAGAGGGTGGCCACTAGAGGGAACCCAAGAGATGGAGCTTAATCTGAGACGATTCTAACCGGCGTCGGGGTTGTATCCGGCGTGGCTTAGTGGATAAAGCATCAGCACGTAGAGCTGAAAACCCGGGTTCAAATCCCGGCGCCGAAGAGAATTTTTCTCCGTTCCATCACTCTTTCATCATATGATGACGCAGAATATCTGCATGGAAATATCATATGTACTTCGGTACATCAAAATATATATGATATGCATAATAAATCACTTTGTGATTTAAGACGGCGCCCATACCGTCGGATCCCGGCCAACCAGTTACTCATTCGAGTGCACCTCAACACATGTATGGACTTCGGTCCTGCGTTCATAGACATCTATGACGTAGTGGAGAGGGCGGCCACTAGAGGGAACCCAAGAGATGGAGCTTAATCTGAGACGATTCTAACCGGCGTCGGGGTTGTATCCGGCGTGGCTTAGTGGATAAAGCATCAGCACGTAGAGCTGAAAACCCGGGTTCAAATCCCGGCGCCGGAGAGAATTTTTCTCCGTTCCATCACTCTTTCATCATATGATGACGCAGAATATCTGCATGGAAATATCATATGTACTTCGGTACATCAAAATATATATGATATGCGTAATAAATCACTTTGTGATTTAAGATGGCGCCCATACCGTCGGATCCCGGCCAACCAGTCACTCATTCGAGTGCACCTCAACACATGTATGGACTTCGGTCCTGCGTTCATAGACATCTATGACGTAGTGGAGAGGGCGGCCACTAGAGGGAACCCAAGAGATGGAGCTTAATCTGAGACGATTCTAACCGGTGTCGGGGTTGTATCCGGCGTGGCTTAGTGGATAAAGCATCAGCACGTAGAGCTGAAAACCCGGGTTCAAATCCCAGCGCCGGAGAGAATTTTTCTCCGTTCCATCACTCTTTCATCTATGTAGAACATCAGCAGACAGGAAGATGATTACTATTCAGTGCACGAGAATTTTGTTATTTTTAACCTTCTTTTCGTCAAACTTTAAAGACTTTCAAAGCCTAAGCAGAGTTCAAAGAATAATTGTTAAAAACATAATTATTAACACATTTCTCGGTTTCATGATGAAAAATACAACAAAAGGGTGCCAAAATGCTGTTCCGGCATATTCCGTCAGAAAAAAAAGCACTGATCAATACTATTATTAAAGTAAAATTCTTAAATATTCATCCAGACTAAAATATATAGTAATCCAATGGATTCCACCATACTTAGGAATATATGGTAATGAGATGGCAGATACCCTAGCGTAAAAAAAAAAAAGAAAAAAGAATCAACAACAGCAGCAGCAACAATAATAATAATAATAATAATGATAATAATGATAATGATAATAATAATAATAATAATAATAATAATAATAGGCCTAATAATAATAATAATAATAATGTACTATGACTTGTTAACTGCTACCAGTTTCCCTCACTGTTTCATTTCCCCCCAGGAAAAAGTCTGAAATCATTATTAGCTAACAGCCATTTTTGAGAAATAAGTTTGGTAGCTGTTTAAGAGAGGTTTCACGGTACATAGCCTATATCCAGAAACTCTGATACTGAAAAAGTGATATCTTTGGTGTGTCACTTCCCATCATTACCACGTGTTATAATTATAAAATAAATAGGTCTACATACCTGTTCTTCATGCCTGGCTGCAAGATCTTTTTCAGTCAGAACCTTCTTTTGTGTTTTATTATGCTTCTTTTTCTTCTTTTTAATATTGCTTCCATCCCTAGGTGCTTTGATGGAACCCAATAATGTCAACTCATCACTTGTATCATTTTCATCAACTGAAGAGCTTTCATAGTCTTCATCTTTATGGACATCATGAGTATCTACGTCTGTTGCCTTTTTTAATACAGGTGTATGTGGTGAGCAAACTTCCGTTGGTTTTAATACCTGTTGTATACAGACGGATTAGAATTAATGGAAATACAAACTGTAATACAACACTAACACTTAATGAAATCAGTTAAAAAATATTAACTAGCAATAGTGTTAAATATGTAATTATCTTTGCTAGACTCCAGTATACAGTGATCATGCCATGTCAATCCTCGAGTCAAGTGTTCTATCAGTTAAATATAAAATATGACTAGGCCCAATTATTATACACATTCATTATGTGACATGCCTAATGAATAAAGCATGCACAGGGATTGTGAGTTCGTGTCCCACCAGTTTAAGGAATTCAATAGGGTCCGCAAGATTAGGATACCAATGAATCAGGCTAGAATAGGCGAAGTCTCAAGAGTTTTGGCCAGCTAGGATTACAGTGAAAGGTTCAATTTTCACCGAACCCAGTTCTGAATTAACAGTTGTGTCAAAAAATATGGGGCCGATAATTCTATTCGCATTTATTGCACACCACACACCAACTTTTTGATCATGGTGAGGAACTTCATGAATAATATGGGGATTTTCGGTAGCCCAGTAGCTATTTATTGTTCCGAGTAGAAATGTAACCATTAAGTTTAAACCACGCTTCATCTTATTTATTTATTTAATCCACTCAACAATGTAATTACAGAGTAGATAAAATGAAAATAACAGGAGTAATACATATAACAATGGTATTTAAACTTAAACAGTTACAATCCAGTAGGTACTAAAAGATATTAAGCAAATATTACATGTAACAAAAACAAAAGTATTTACAGTATGAAGAAAATTAAGTTTATATTAAAGTAATAGAGCAAACCAGTTAAGACCTATTTATTAGTAGAATACTTATGGAGTGTTTTGAACGCTACCAGTATTTATTTCTCTCAAGAGTGCGGTTCTATCCTGAAAGATGTCAATATTGCTCAGTTTATTATAGAAGGAACAGATTCTAAGAAGTGGAGAGTAGTTATAATAACATTTCCTTGCATAGTTTATATTAAATGTTTTACTGGTCCTACAGTTCTCTCTTGGTACATGTATTGCTATCTTGGACAGTAGATGACTATTTACAGAACTTGTTAATAAATTATGGAGGCATTTTATATCAATATTATTTCTTCTGTGTTGCAAACTTTCAAAGTTAAAGAGAGACAAAAGAGATGAGTACGAAATACTACTTTCATTATTCCAGGAGGGATAGTAACCAAATGATTTAAGAAACAAAAATCTGATGAATCTTTTTTGAATACTCTCAATTTTGTTAATCTGTCATCTGTGAAGAAGGTTAAAAGTGGGTCCATGTAGCCATCATGGACGGACTGCAAAAACCAATTGCAAAAATTTACCTACTCTACTTATAGGGTCTTGTGGTTGGAAAGCATGAACTACAGTCACCTTGAATGGCTTAAGTTTCAGAAGTTTTGTTGCCACAGCAGCTGACGACTTGGAAATGCCAGTCTCTTGTGCTAAACATTTCAGTGATTTTTGGGGTGTGTTTTCTAACCTGGCCCCTATTTCATCCAGCTTCTCTTCAGTCAACACACGGCGTTCTTGAACTCGTTTTTTGTTTAAAATAGATCCTGTTCGCCTCACTTTATTCACAAGGTTATGAACAGTTGTCCTACTAGGAATTGTAACATCTGGAAACTTATGATGGAAGTTTGTTTGACACTGTCTTGCAGAAGAGCATTTCACATACGTATCATACAGAAAAATACGTTGTTCTAAGGTATACTCAACCATAACAATGAATAACTTATCATTAAGTCCTTTGCACGCAACAGATACAACTCAACTATCAGAACTTGCCACGAGCAGCCATGAGCTGCAACGCTGACATGGCAGTAGGCACGGGAACTATCACCACCACCGTGGTCCACTCTATCTCTAGACGCACTGTAATCAGTAGAACCTGGATGTTTGGGAAAATGCCCTTTTTACTGGGTGGAAGTAAATCATTATTTGCATAGATATAAATGTGATTTGGAGTAATTCAGAGTGATAGGCTCAATTTTTATTTTGCCTTTTTAAGGTGTTTCTTACTAATAAATGCCTTTATTTTTGTCATTTTAAAGCATTGTTTCTTGTTTCTTTTACAATAATGTAATGTAATGTGTATGAAATTTGAATATTTGAAACAATGAATAGGCCTAACTTTACTAACAATAGTAAATAAAAGTTATTTATTTTGGTGCTTAATCTGCTAATAATTGTACTTTAATACTATTGGTGTAATATGAATAAGTTAATGATCGACAATCCAGTTACATATTATATAATATTGTCATGTCTTCACGGTACCAACAATCAGCTTTATAATTTTAGTTCAAATATTAAATTCGTTCTCATAGAAGTTGTCATGTAGCATTTCCAAATGTTTACTTTCATATTTTCAAATCTTACTGTTACAATTTTGTGCTACACGTGTATATTATTGTAGGAGAAAGGAATTTGAGTGAGGAACAGTCAGTTATTGTCGAGTGACAAGGTATAAGATCGGTTAGCTAGAATGCCTAAATTCAGTAAACCATTGAAAAGTACACTTCATGTTTACATTAGTGAATTTGGTGCCCATGTGTTTTCAACCGATGGAACAGTTTTGTTATGTAAAGTTTGTGAAAATACAGTTAATCACGAAAAAAAGTATTTCATAAGTCAACATGTGTTAACTACGAAGTAAAAATGTCAGTTATGTTGATATAATTTAAATTTATTGCTAGAATATAATATGCCTTTTTCAAAGATTACTGTGTCTTTTTTGCTTGCCTATTTTAACTGTTATAATTGCCTAAACATCCGGGCTCTAGCAATCAATCTAACAACAAGTCATTTTTTTCACGGAAGTATTTTTTGGAGTTTTTTTACTACTGTCTTAAAATTAGAAGTGGCTTAAAGGTAATTTCAGATGAGCTATCAGTATACAGAGTTATCAATAATTCAATATAGGCTACCTTAGGTTTTTGTGCATTCTTGAAACTAAATTTAGCTCCTATTGTCAGCTTTTTAAAAATGTCTTCTGCATCCATTTCTCATACCCGTAAATTAATTACTTAGGATACTAATAATAATTTTTAATTTATAATTCAATATAGGTTATACTGTCCTAGTGGCATCCCAAATGTAACAAATAATCGTCCTCACTTATACCGGTACTTTATATCACCATAAGATACGTAAACAACACGTTACAACACAATGATCGGAATATAAATAAAGCTAAAAGTCTTTTAGGTACTACTTATATGTCTATCAGAAGCACAAATACACTCAAACACCATTCTTATACCGTCCATTTGCAAGCACGTGGTGAAAAACAAAAGCATGCGGAAACATGCTGTTGCACCCAGTGAACTCAACATTATAGAGCTCAATGGTTGCACCACCGATTTGTTTCAGAAATTGGTAGCCTTGATAAGATTTTGACGGGTGTTAAAGACAAATGACTACATAAATTGCGTACAGTAGAGTACATTACATAAAAATGTACACACAGATTTCTCCCGTTTATTTACATATTAATGGCAACTTAGCAATGCATAGCGTTTATGACGTTCGTTTAATTTAAGATATGATTCACTCAACCTATTCAGTGTAAATTAGCGGTGAGTAATGCCTTTTGTATTACCTTTCAATAGGCTATATGGAATCATTTGTTAACGTGATGTATTCTTTGTTATTAACGCTGTCAACTGTTAATCTTTTTTGCTTGATAACATGGGGCTTTGTCCTATAAAATATATGCGTTTAATTATGTTTGCGAATTATAGGTACAAAAGATAGAAATAACCTATTACAGGGCTATAAAGACATTGATATAAACAGATTTGAAGAAATGGGCCTTGCAATAAATCAAGGAAAATCAATGGCTATATGCATAAAGGATATTCTAAAATAGGAATCCGGTAATTTGCTAGGAGACGTCGTTGCATATAGACCACTTTTACACTAAATCTAACTTTAGTATATACAACTTATAATAAAACACTAACCTAACCTGTCAAAGATTAAGGAAAAGGTTAGGTCAGGTCAGTTTAGGGTTTTAGTATATCTTGCAAAAACAAATTTTAGGTTTAGTGTAAAAGTGGTCTATATGCAACGATGTCTCCTACCAAATTACCAGGAATCCTTAGATTTCGTTTCGTTTGAAATTCCACCCCTTCAGATATTAGAGCATAGCGGGACAAATATTACAGTTGAGCCGATATTCCTACAATAAGCATAGAATATGCCCACTAGGCGTAAACTTTTGTAATGAGATCATCCTTAAGCCCACTGCTATACTTCTTAATCTCAGGAATAAGCTGGAAATTTTAGTAAGCTTCCCACTATTACAGTCTGACCAAAAACTGATTGTTCATTTAGAATGCTCAACAGAATAGGAATAAGTACACTCAAATTGAATAGATATTTCACACATCAATGTAGCAGTGCCATTTTTGTGGTATAAATTAAATGCATTGTATAATTTGGGGAATAAGTTTATTTTTCATCTTTTCACAGAATAGGCCTATCATAAAACAAAATTATCATTTTTGTTATGGTCTATTACTGATTACTGTTACTACTCCTGCTTCTACTACTATTATAGTGCACTATTTGATTAAACATTAGTCATTAGAGTTGAAAGTTTTAGTAAGCCATAGCATTTGTCGTCCAACCTTTGGACCTTACAAAGTAGGAGTTACTCTGTTTATGTTTGTGACGTATAAATTAAATTTATAGTTGAGAATAAAAAGAGTAGGGCTATTAATAATTTTAAATCTTTAAATGTACGTATATTTTCTTTTACATTCATTCTCTATCGTCTAAACAGAGTTCCAATGCAATACAAATACTAAAATATTAGTTCAGTGTAGAAAGTTAAAAACGCGTGTGCATGCCATGAAGATGGTTGAGTCGTGACGATGGAGCTCTCATGGTTTCATACCACTTTATTAGAAGATGAATGGTATAATTAGATACCGGTATATGTTATATGCATTATTTATCAAGGATATTCTAAAATTTATGGTAAAAAATCTTTGTGCCATGAATCGAATTCTCTTTTTTTCTGTTTGCTCTTATGACTGAGATAATTAGGTTTACATTACCTACCTCAGCTCAGTAACATACAGACTCTTAAATAACGTAATACAATCTGTAGAGTTAGAATTAAACAATACTTTCCATTCTATTGAAAAGGTGTCACAACTAAATAGATGAAATTAAGGAAGTGATATCGCAGTTATTTCACGTTTTTTTTTTAATGTTGACAGAAACTAATGGAAACAGAGTCTACACCACTGCTGCTGCGACCAGCACCATGGGATCCTCGACGGAGCACCATTGCAGGTGGTTTAGTTCTTGTGACCCTGACACTGGAACGCTTAGCATTTTATGCATTAGTAGCGAACTTGTTCCTGTTTTTAAGTTTGGGAGGATGGTCACCTCGTGGATCCATGACAGCAGTGCTAATCTTAGTTGGTGTAGCACACTTCTCAGCACTAGGCGGTGGTTGGCTGGCTGATGGATTGGTAAGGAAAGCTGAGTTCTCTTTCGTTACATGCACATGTGTAGAAATATTTAAGAGAATATAAAGTTTGAAAGCATCTAATTAACTTGATTTCCATTACATTACAGTTCTGCATTTATTTATGAAAAAGCTATAAACTTGGTACAAGCTGGTTTCAGAGTTGTGTCAATTATATCCCTTAGTACGTACAAGTCTTTGTTCAATTGGTATTTTCAAGAAGATTCATGCAGAATATGCCACATATAGTAGCATGCTGATGTTGTATTCAAAAAGTCCGTTCGATGTTTATCCTAAAAAGAGTATGAATTTTGATATGGTACTTACAGTAGTACCGGTATTCTTGTTTATATCTCAAATAGTTATAAGATTTGTTCTAACATTTGTGAAATAGGCACATAATTTTGGCTACATGAGAGTGTTCATTCCTTTCGTGTATGATGGGCCTATTTTTGAGTAAGCTGATTGAGGAAATGTATATATATATATATATATATACACACACACACACACATGTACTAATGCCATCAGCTTGTCTTTTGACATTTTTAGTTTTCTCTCCTGCCAGTGGCTTACATGTAACTCACTTCTGAGATTGGGATGCCTAGAAAGTTGATCATGTATGATTACGTGGTGCCAGGTGAGGTCTAAATCGAAACTTAACCTAAATTCCAGACCATGGACGAACATGTAGGAACAAATTCCTTTTAAGGAATAATTTCTGTGTTCTGACCGAGAATCGAACCCTGGACTTCATGAACTATAGCCAGAAGCTCTGACCACTAGACCATGAGGCTTGTCGTCTCTATGATAAAACAAGGAAAGATACCCAAATCAAATTGTATAAAATTATAGCAAACCTAACTTTATTAGAACATGCCCATTGTGCAACTCAAACCAAGAAATGGATTCGGAACACCTCAAAATCTGTGCTTCAGTGGCTGGTCATGATAATATCTTTGAAAAATATTGGAGTGCAAGAGGTCAAATGACTTTATTGTCAAACGCCTGGCATTAGAAAACAACAACAACAACTTTATTAGGACAAGGTAGAGTATTGACTGGCCACTATGATAAACATGCGAGAACAATCTCTTACCTAATTTCTTTTAAAATTTTAACAAAAATTTCACAAACATAAATACATAAATTATTAATTTCATCATAATTACAAATAAACGACAGTTCAATAAAAAATTTCAATAAAATAATTAAATATTAATAAATCAAAAGTTAATAAAATAAAATTTTAACAAACTTAAACTGATAGTTATTATAAAACCAACACTAATAAAAAATAACTAAAATTATAAAAATATACTAAAGAGGTTATCCCCCATAACATTTGTATTAATAAAATACAAACTAAAAAGATAGAAGACTTGAAACCAGTCTGACATATACAGATTAAACTAACAATTACACCACCAACTAATCTAATAGAAATTCAAATATAATAAATACAGATAAATTAATTGAAATTATAAATACATGCAATAAACCATACTCTCCCAATTTTAATAGTACACCAACCAAAATTATTGACTCTGAAACCGGAGTTTCAACATGAGCCTTGGGTAATCATAAATTAACTAAAAATATTGGTATCTTAACCAAAAATGCTATAATTATACACAAATAAAATAAATTATTAATATAAAAATTATTCAATCACTGCCAATGTGGCACTATAAACCAATTTTCAACACTTTTATCACAGCCACAAAACATTTCAATTCTTACTGTACTATATTGTGACAGCGACGTGAGATTCGAACTCACGACCAGCGTCCCGCAAGAGAGCCGACACGGGCTCCACGGAGCACTGAGGGATGGCGCATGGCGGAGAGAAGAGAGGGGAAAGGGCCTATGCGGCAAGGGAGTTTCCGCGCGCATCTGGTGCTGGCAGAGAGGAGAAGGATCTGGATTGTTCTCGAGAGAGCTATCTCTGCACACCCGTAGAAATTTCTCGCAACTATGATTTTGCTATAAAAGAAGAAACGCGAGCGAACCTGAGTAGTAGTTTTCAGTTTATTCAGCCATTCAGTGAGTAAGCCAGAGCAAGCAAGCCAGTCTTGTGTACCGGAGTTCGACTCGAGTGTGCGTCCGCAACTGTGTCAGCATCTGAAGGCCTGAGTTCGAGTGCAGTGGACCGCAGTTGGAGGGACCTGAGTTCGAGTGCAGTGGACCGCAGTTGGAGGGACCTGAGTTCGAGTACAGTGGACTGTCTCTGAAGGTCTGTGGTTCGAGATACTGTGAACTCGAGTGACTGAGCTAGAAGAACTGAGAACTGACAGTTCTGATTTGTAAATAGTGCTTTGTAAATATTAGTTAAGATTAACAGTTCATTGTTGTTCGTAATAGTCCAAGTAAATTGTCATTGTCGTTTGTGGAGTGCAATAACGAACGCTGTGTTGCTGTGCAGAGAGCAAATCCCATTGTTGCCGAGAGCGTTAATTGTGAATTGTAGAAAGGAATTATTATTGTTGAGTTGAAATAAATTTACAATATATATGGAATTATCACTATATGAACGAACTAAATGTAATTATTATGAAAGTCGCCATATTTTCTTCCAGGAATTACGATAAAATACGATCCACTTCCACTAGATGGCCCACGACACAAGTAGCAGGGTTGGTAATACATGCAAATGAAATTATACCAAACGTGAGGAATGTTACTACAGGTGTGTAGTATTATGTGACAGGTTAGGTTAGGTTTGATTAGGTGTGTAGTATTATGTGAGGTTAGGTTAGGTTTGATTAGGTGTGTAGTATTATAACCCACTCTCACAGTAAGAAAATATGGCCATATTCTTCATTCACTTACCACTATTTTCGTTTATAAGTAAAGTATGTATTTAGTGGGGGTTGGATGGGCATACAGCTCTCCCAGTGATCACATCAATTTCTAATAATCAGTACTATAAATCCAAGGTATCTCTTAGTCTCTGCATACGATCCATTTATCTTAATGTCGTCTGTCATCTGATATCTTCTTCTGCCTCAAACTCTTCTTCCATTCACCATTTCTTCCAGTGCATCCTTCAGCAGACAGTTTTTTCTTATCCATTCTATCATTAATACTTATTTAATAATAATCATATAAAGTGTTATAATAATTTTGAAACACGGCATTCATTCATAGTTTTCTGCCCAAGGGCAGATCTTTCCCTGCAAACCCAGCATTCTCCAGTCCTATTTTCTGCCTTCTCTTAGTCTCCACATATGATCCATATATCTTAATGTCTTCTATCATCTGATATCTTTTTCTGCCCTGAGCTTTTTTCCTGTTCACCATTCCTGCCAGTGCATCCTTCAGTAGGCAGTTTCTTCTCAGCCAGTGACCCAACCAATTCCTTTTCCTCTTTTTTATTTTAGTCAGTTATTTTAAGACACTTTATCAACTGCTACGGTTATGTAGTGTCTGAATGAGATGAAGTTGATGATGTCAGCGAAATGAGTCCAGAGTCCAGCGCCGAAAGTTACCCAGCATTTGTTCTTAATGGGTTGAGGGAAAACCTCGAAAAAAGCCTCAACCAGGTAATAACTTGTCGCAACCAGAATTTGAACTCGAGTCTGCTCATTTCACAGTCAGGCATGCTAACATTACTCCACAGCAGTGGACCTTTTTCTCTTCCTGATCAGTTTCAGCATTATTCTTCCTTCATCCACTCTTTCCAACAGAGCTCCATTTCTTATTCTCTCTGTCCATTTCACATGCTCCATTCTTCTCCATAATATCCACATTTCAAAGGTAGCAGAAATAACTAAAATGCTCTCTCAATTAATATCACTCAATAAAAGAATTGTATTCCAATGGATACCATCCCATTGTGGAATCCTGGGAAACGAGAATACGGATGCACTAGCAAAGAAGGGCAGCACTGCTACTTACAGACCTGTTACTAAATCTACATATTACTCTGTGAAAAGATTTATTAAATCTACATATTTAAACTTCAACAAACAAAATTTGATAGCACAATCTCAAGGGAAAAAGTGGAACTCTCTGCATCATAATCCACAGTTAATTCCCGATTTACCACGAAAATCGTCTGTAGCTGTATTTAGATTGGCAACAGGCCATGATTGTTTGGCAAAACACCTGCATAGAATTGGAATATATCAGTCCCCTAACTGCCCATTGTGCAACTCAAACCAAGAAATGGATTCGGAACACCTCAAAATCTGTGCTTCAGTGGCTGACCATGATAATATCTTTGAAAAATATTGCAGTGCAAGAGGTCAAATGACAAATGACTTTATTGTCAAACGCCTGGCATTAGAAAACAACAACAACATTTCAAATGTTTGTCGTTTCTCTTCACTTCGTCGTAATGTCCATGTATGTGCCCCATACAATGCCACACTCCACACAAAGCACTTTACTAATCTCTTCCTTAGCTCTTTTTCCAAAGGTCCGCAGAAGATGCTCCTTTTTGCATTAAAAGCTTCCTTTGCCATTGCTATCCTCCTTTTGACTTCTTGGCAACAGCTCATGTTACTGCTTATTGTACACCCCAAAAAGGCTGTATACTGTATATAAAGTAATTAAATTAAGACAGAATTACCGTGTTTATTTACAGGTTGGCAGATATTGGGCTCTTGTTATTGGGCTTATTCTGTATGTAATTGGGTTCACAATGCTGACAATCATGGCTAGTGGTGTTCTCTGCCATCGGAGTTCCACAAATCCGTCATGTGTACCTGAGACATATGGTATACTGATTTGTGTGGGTATTGCTGGAGGAACTGTACGTGCCAATATACCATCATTTGGAGCCGAGCAGGTAATTTCGAATGTATATTGAGCCGAGCAGGTAATTTCGAATGTATATTGAGAAAGAGGTAAAAAAGACTTTCATTAAGTGGACTTTTGTTAAACTTGATATGTAATGCTTTCAAATCTGAATCCGATTAAATATCCCCAGTTATATTGTAATAAAAATATTATGTGATATTCATTTTAGTGTGCAAATACGACATTAGAAACAACTTTAAAACAGAACAACTCAATAAAGTTTTCAGAAATAGACTTTTGGGTATTCCATCATATCCTGAACTTACATTTTCAAAGTTTTGGAACTATATACAGGTTTCATCATCAAGGTAAGTATTAAGATAGATGGACACCTACTCTGTTGAACTCGTTACGTCTTGCTACTCCAGGTGACTGGTCATACTTATCTGTCCTGATAATGGAACCTGTATGTTATGTTCCAGGACATGGTGGAATACAAAGTCTATTTCTGACAATATTCACCAAGAAAGCCTAAAAACACATACAATAAAGTTTTTTAAACACTTTTTTAAATTGGTTTTTATTTATATTCGCTTTAGCTGTGAGGTTAATTCGCGACTTCGACATTGATTATTGCTATGTATTGGCATGTATGATTGAGGAAACCACTAAAAGCCCCAATCAGATTGGTCGGCCCTGGGATTTGAACCTGGGATCTCCCAAATGTAACTCCAGTGTTTTACCTCTGAGCCAACCTGCTTAGTAGTAGATTGACTTATAAATGCATCTTAAATACGACCTGTTATACTTCACTGATAGGATAGAAAGTTTTGTACTGTATTGAAATTCAAAATTTAAACAGTTTCTAATGAAATCATTCCTATTGACAAAGGCAGAAGAAACATAGCAAATACAATAGTTTATGTTATATGTTAAGATAGATTAATTTGCCTTGATAACTTACATGACTGTGTTATTATTAGAGTTAAGATTTTGATGACCTATAAATTACCAAAAAAATTACCTAAAACAAGTGCATACTTCTACAAAAATTAATAAGAAAGAAAGATCTTTGTGTTATTAGATACCGGATATAACAAATGCACATAATTGATGTAACTTTTGAAATTACTTTCTCTGTCATTCCATAAATGGAATACAAAAATAGTATTTAGTGACATATGAATTGTCTTGTTCTATTAATTCCATGTTAATTTCTTAAGGGTTGCAATATATAAGAAACATTTTATGCAAGTTTTCAGAATTAAAACTCTTTTAAATATGCTACAGTTGAGAATAATGGACCTCAAAGCAACACAGAGAAGAGTTTATTTTTTGAGAGAATGGACGTTAAAATAATGTTACTCAATTCATAAAGAAACTTGTTAACATAATAAATTATCTTTGGTACCGGTAACATACTATATAAAATACAAAATATTGCAGATTTATGTCCAAAAATCTATGAAAATGATCATAAAAGTGTCTTAATAAAAGTAAAGCAGAGTGCTCTTACTAAAGAATAATACATTTGAGTCGAATATTGATAAAACACTCCATTACTGAAGGAGACATTTTTTTCGCTATACCGGATTAAGATTGCAGAATCATAATATGCTAGCCTTAGTTATAATTCTTGATCATCACATTGGTGAGCATCTTCTTTTCTCTCTTGTTACATAATTCCGTCGAATTGATAAGTCTTTACATGTTGTACTAGTTATTAATAGAAGGAAAGCTAAGTGGATCAATAATTATTTATGCCTTTACACTTACAAAACATATGTAGGCCTATTGTTACAATATGTGTTACAATTTATTAATATTTCTTACAGGTTAAATACGGTGGTGCTGATTCTTTGCGAAAATTTTTCAACTGGTACTACTGGTGTGTCAATACTGGAAGTTTGTTGGGAGTTGGTGCATTGTCTTATGTGGCACTGGACATGCCAGCAGGATTCTTGCGAGCTTTTGCTGGAGCAGGAGGCTGTTTATTGGTGGCTCTGATACTTTTCTCTGTTGGACGTCCTTATTACATAGTGCATCGTCCCTCTGGTTCAGTTCTTAGGTCCATTCTGTGCATATTGCGTGATGCAATTGGAGGTCGATGTTGTCAGATGAGACAGACAAGTATACAAAGGTAAGATATTGTAAACTACTGCAGCTAGCTAAACAAACATTTACATGAATTCACAGAACATATACTAAATAGTCGGCCTGGGTGGCGCAGTCATTAGAGTGCTGGCCTTCTGTGTCCGAGGTTGTGGGTTCGATCCTGGCCCAGGTCGATGGCATTTAAGTGTGCTTAAATGCGACAGGCTCATGTCAATAGATTTAGTGGCATGTAAAAGAACTCCTGCAGGACAAAATTCCAGCACACTGGCGAAGCTGATATAATCTCGGCAGTTGCGAGCATCGTTAAATAAAACATAATTAAAAAATTTGACATGCACGTTGATATTAATAAATAATATTATTATTATTAGATAATATTTTGTCTCTTTAGTTATTGTGTGGCCTATGTATAATATGTATGAGCGAGTAGATTTCATCTTTATGACATTGATATTAATTAAAAATTGAAATAGATTAAAAATACTGAGATGTACACAGAGAGTTGTATTAAATTAATTTGTTTACAAAAGTATCATTGTTTGTGCAGCTCACCAGTGCTTGAACGCCGTAGCCGTTCACATTCACAGCAGTCAGTTGGTCGTCAGAGCCCAGCACTTCCTGCACAATCCCCATCATGGCTCGACTATGCCAAGATTCGGTATGGGGGCAGTCATCATGATGCTGCAGTTGAGGATGTTAAACGCCTGGGAGTAATCTTAATATTGTTCACATGCCTGCTTCCATATTGGCTTGTATTTTTCCAGGTATGCTATTGAATTAGTCTTTTCGTATCCTACGTCATCTTTAAGATTTAATTGTGCCCATTATGCTATTCCAAACAACTGGCTCAACAGAATAGGTGACCCTTCAGGTCATATTAATTTGCCCTGATGGTGCAGGTTATGATATATTGGAAATGTTAAGTTTCAGGAGACGGTGGAATACCCAAAAACCTGCTTCTGAAAGCAGAAGCCGTGAAATCCTAAAATCTAGTTGTGGTTTGATCATAGGGTTGGAGGGGGGGGGGATTATGTGAAATAGAGATAAAGGATTAAACTCAGATTAATTTTACCTGTGTGATGTTTTCCAGATTGAGACAGGATTTCAGGAACAAGGATTGCATTTGAAAATTGGTTTCCCTCAAAATGGCAAAAGCAGCAGTTTCAATGTAAGTCTTCTTTCCTTCTCTTGAATTATTTTAAAACTGTAAGAAATTCATAAAATAGTAATTAAGGAATTTGAATATCTAAAGGCCAGTCTCAGAGTGAGACATCACATTAATCTTCAGTTATACCCCAGATCAATATAACAGATTGATCAGCCTTATGGGCTTTGAAGGCAACAACTTTTATCAATTTCACTATGCTGCCATCTAGCAACTGCTGAAGAAGTCACGTTATAACTCTTATTTGAATTGCATGGCGCAACTGTACTTCCATCTAGTGGTCATTACCAATCGACAGTGGCGATCCTGGTGGTTTTTCTCTTCCACATGTTATCGTTTTTAACATGGGGATTGTCAATCTGTTATATATGTGATCAGGGGTTATACCACAGTCTAGTATATACAGTCACGAAGCTTGAGTTTATGAGGGTACTAGGAACAATAGACTGTGCAGGTACTATTTCGCATTGTCTGTAATGAGGTGATAGTAGCGATCCTAGTGGTTAGCAACTATCTATCGATGCATATTTACTACGTATTAAGCTTCGTGACTGTATATACTAGACTGTGATTATACTTAATTGCGAATGTTTGATTGTATAAATAGTTAGTTTAGGTTATTTCGTCTTTTCGTATCCTACGTCATCTTTAAGATTTAATTGTGCCCATTATGCTACTCACTTCAAACAAATGGCCCAACAGAGTAGGTGACCCTTCAGGTCATACTAATTTGTCCTGATGATGGAACTTATATTAGATATTTATACATTTGTTTAGCACTTGTAACTACAAATGTATTGGAGGAATAAATTTGGTTAGAAAGATTGAAATCAAGTTTTAAAAAATAACATTACTTTTACACAGATGCCCACTGCGTGGCTGTCTCTCTTCGACCAAGTGTTTATTCTTGCACTGATTCCACTCATGAATGGTGTTGTATACCCCACACTGGATCGGTTTGGTGTTCGTGTTTCTCTTCTTACAAGAATAGGTACGTATAGACAGTCAGTTTATCTAAATATAATATTCATTTCTTCATAACAAATTAAAATCAGCTTAAGGATGAAAAAAGTAAATTCTTAATTATGTCTTGAAACTTACAGAAATCCTCAATACATCCACTGAAAGAGCAGTTTAGATTGGGAGTTTTATCAATCTGCAAATTGCCTTGACATGACGTCACATTTATACAAATTATGAGGCTCACATTTACAATACGATTTAAATCTACGAACTGTTGCCTACTTTTAATTCCAGATTCCTTACTAAAATTGCACAATATATAGAGACGAAACATGAAAGAATTTTTTTGAGATTCACTTCAATTACATTTGTTCCATGCAGCCATTGGAATGGGTTTTAGTCTTCTGTCCGCAGCATCAGCTGGTGTTTTGGAGTTCTTCTCTGTTCTGCGATGGAAAGAAGGGTAATTATTGTTATTAATCTTGTATTCTATTTTTACATCTACCTTTGTTATTATTATGATTTACACAGAAATTAATAAATACAGTTGGGCCCAATAGTATGCAGATTTTCTAACTTGTTACATTATGGACGTAGAAAAGTGCAGTTGCATCTTTTCGATTGCTCACAGAGCACGACTGTCAAAACATTTGAACAGAATTCGAATTATTTGTTCACCACTTCGTCCATTGCGAAGTCTTCAAGAAGAAATGGATCAGAATCATCTTCAGCATTGTCCAGCTCTTTCCTCTAGACTCACTGTGTGTGATAAATATTGGAGAGCAAAGGAGTTAATGGCTTTATTGCCAAGAACTCAGCATTAGTTAACAACAACAACAACAACATTATGGGGAGCAGTGCAATGAATTTGCTGTTAAATATGATAATGGACAAAGAAGAGTTTTCAACAAGTTATATTTTTCACCTTTCCTTTATGATATTCACTTTTTTCTTTATCTTCTGCTTGTCATCCTCATGTAGACCATTTTTTTTATTGCAGTGTGATTATTTTTGTTTTTGTAGAAGTAATTTCTTGTGCATATAAACTTGTCCTCGTATGAATGGCACATGAATTTAAATTACAGTATGTAGCTTGATTATTAGAGGCGTATTATTCTTGTAACTTGAGGAAAACATTGTCTCTTACATGTGTGAGCCTTAGTGAAATAAACGAAAATTAATATATTTTAAAATTATATATTTTTTAAACATATTTTTTATTTAATTTATAAAGAACTCCATTAAATATTTCTAGGTTTATATGAACTGTGGCATGCATAAGAAACTCTTTGAGTCAAAGTTTAGTACCCAGTGAATAACTAGTACAAGTACATTGTGCAAAAATACCTTTCCTTGAATCTTTATATCATAAGCTGTATTAATAGTAGTCTTACATTATCGTTTTCAGTTCCAAATCGTGCTTATTTGTTTATATGGCTGTCTATTTTTGCAGGCATGGAATTAAACAGGTGATTCACAATGTGACATACAATGCCAGTGACATTTCTCTGCTATGGCAGGTACCTCAGTATTGTTTGGTGGGATCAGCAGAAGTGTTTGCAGGTGTTGCTGGTAAGTAATCAATGAGGAGTAATTATTATGATCCTGTACTCACTAAAGAATGAACTGATATACGAAGCATGATCAAATGAAACCCGTTTTCCCTACCTAAAATACCGGCAAATTCTTAAAGTTTCAAGACCTTAGGTAGTCTGTCCTTGAAGTATGATTGTGTAATATGTGACGTGATGGTTGCCTTGTGTAGAACAGTTTGGGTCTATATACAGGAAATGTGTGCATGTTAGGTGCATATTAATGTGGCTACTGTTATTTCAAAATCATTCAAAGGAGAAATGTTCAGAATGTGTTTGCGAGGAAAAGGTGAGAGGCTGTGGACAACTGAGCTTATAGCCTTCATTTGTCATCATGTGACTTTGATTTGTTTTAACCTTTAAGGAAAGCTCTAAAAGGGCACAGTAGCTGCAGTGGTGATATGGCCCAATTTTTTCACTAGCTATATCTGATACCTCACCATACAATGGGATGCCTGCATAAATGCCTATGGAGATTTTTAAGGAAACCCACTGCATTCATTTATCCAGTTGTCAGTATCTTATGTCTTTCAAAACAATAGGATGCCTGTGTGAATTCCTATGGAGAGGTTTTCTAAAATATGCTGTCACAGTGGTCTACTGGCTAGAACGTTGGACTTAAAATCCTGTGAACCCAGGTTCGATTTCCAGCATATCCCTGATTTGTAATTTGTGTTATGCAAGCCTATAGTCCAAGTAACACAGAGATTATCTCAGGGAGCTCCAGTTATCCTGCAGCATCCCAATAAATCTCCATCATCTCATCTCATCTCATTACAAGTGTAGCAAGTGTGGTGCACCTTGGGCAGCGACTCTATCGGTAAATTGTTTACACAACTGGCTGTGTATGGGTGAATGATAAACAATGAAATACCCGCCATTGGTATTAAAACATTCTAAAATTATATCAGCTCTTGTCAGTTTCATTTCATCATGTCTCGTAACAGAAAAATATTGTTTTGATGAAATGAAAATACAAAACAACAGAGATTTACCGGTATTATTTTTATGAGGAATGTTAAGAAGTTTGACTATACATTATGGTAAAACTATGGATGTAACTTTGAATATTAATTTAAATAAATTTAGTAGCTTTTTTAAATTTTGAATTGTATATTTTTTGTATGTGAATATACTAAAACAAAAGTTTGAAGTAAAGTTAAAGTAAATGCTGTTAACTTTGTTCAAGACGTTATCGTTTCTTTTAGCTGAATCCCTATATTTAAGGATACTGAACTATTCTCATGGCAGTAATAAAGGTAACTTACGTGAGTAAACTTCATTAAGTTCTGACAAAGACATGTATGACTTTTCTGTTAAATCCTAAAAATACAATTTTTAAATGTTATATCACGTAGTTGTGGGAATCAGTTTATTCTGTTGATAAATTTAAAGACCATGAATTGGTAATTTCGGATTCAAGACAGGCAGGAATGGGATTTTTCATTTCGCCTTCACTTTCATAATGGCTGCAGAGTTTTAAGATTGAGTGCCAGGTTTTCTCAAGAAGTGAAGGTCGTCTAGATCTAGTGTTCAGGATCGAAAAGCATAGAGACTCTACTTCCTGCATGTCCCATTGGTGTTTGCTTAGACTTTTATCTCTATCTTATCACTTTGTTATATGAAAAAGTCAGTCTGTTGACTTACGGACTTTTCCATGACCTGTTAGTCAATTGGTGCGCCCCTTTTGGGTGATAACTAGCAGAGGGTAAATATGAGTACTTAGGAACAAGACTGTTCAGTTGTACAGCATAGTCCATGGCGTAATTCCTGCTATCAATTCACTTTAAAGAGAAAAAAAAATGCCAATACACGTACCAGTGAAATCTGTCAGACTAAGGCAGGAGAGAGGATGCCGAGGTTACAGCTACTAAGAAGGGGGTACTAAAAGACGACAGTCGAGGAGTCTTATACCCACTTGGAATGTAGTCATGCCTTTTAACCCTTAACCCAATTAACTCCAACTGACTATTCTCCACATCTAGCCTGCAAGGCTTGCCTACACTACTATGTCTATCCATCCATGGTGCTACAGTACACAAGGGACCAAGGGCAAGCCAAACAACTGCCATCTAGCAGTCAGATGTGTAACTACAAGACGAGGAGATAGGGATGCTGCATGATCAACGCTATGAGTCATCATAGGTGTTATTAATCTATTTTTCGCCTCCACTACTAACTTCTCAAAATAATTTTTATAATTTTTAGTCGGATCAATAGTTCAAAACATCCTGTATTTACTACCAATAGTGATTATTATAGACACCATAAAACGATGAATTTAAACATGTAAATCGTGAAGAAAAAGTCATTTTCGTACTTATTTTGAATGTTTCATTGTCGAAAATAAAATAATGGAATTATGTCACCGATGAATGTACGATTCAGCAATAATCGTAAAAAAAAAGTTGCGTTTAATGAAAAAAAAATGGCAAAATTCGCAAAAAAAAAAGGCAAAAAGATCAAAATTCGCGACTAATCGCGATCGTAAAATTGTCTACAGAATGGGTCTCGTTCATACGTATAAAAAATTTAACTCTCTGACTCAATTAGCAGAAATTCGCGAAAATTGGTTGTCCTACAATTGCACAGAGCAAGAATTCATGAAAGAATAATGAAAACATTTTCCAAGTTCTTATAGGAGCAGCTCCGCCTCAGAGATTTTGTTTAGGAGCCACAGTTGAGTAAATTAACTATACTCTCGATGGTAAAGTGCTTGTGAACCAGCATAGAGTAAGGGATGTAAAGGAAAAACGTTAAAATCTGAAAAAAATTATGCAGGAACAAATTGGAGAATGAGGAGTTTTTTTGTATTTCTTTGAATGTGTATAGAAAGTGTTTATACTGCATGTTTGTGTGTTTTTCTTGTACAGGTTTGGAGTTTGCATATTCTGCTGCTCCTCGACCTTTACAGGGAGTGGCTATGGGAATGTTCTCTGCTATGGAAGGTGTTGGATCCCTGCTTGGTACAGCCCTTATTTCAGCACTGAGTCCTGTGTGGATTAGACATGATTCACAGCACTTCCAAGGTCACTTGGATTACTATTTCTTCTTACTGGCAGGAATTCAGGGATTAGCCTTTGTTCTTTTTGCCAGCTGGTTACTAGTAAGAAGGTACCGCACTCTGAGGCAAGAAATACCAGTTGGTATTGCAACTTAACTCTAGTCATAAATTATCACGTTACAGTTGCGTACTAACTGGAGAGAGGAGAAGAGATCGTGATAAAGTAATTATTATAACGTATTATATAGTGTCTGATAAGTCCTATTGCACCAGCTTAAAGAAACAATAAAGCCTTCATATCGCATATACAAACTAGTGTGGGAACAGTTAGGCATGTGAGGGGAGATGTGAACAACTGACTTCGCTAAATAGATACGAAATCATTTTAAATACAAGTAAGTATGCAGCTATTCTATCACACTATATCACAATTTAAATCTTTATAATATATACTAATTACAATAAATAAAATCAGGTGAACTTAAATATTATGAAGGCCATATTAGTTAAATGCATATAAATGCCATTTTAATACAAATTTTGCTGGTGCTTACAGCTAGTAAGCTGGCTGCTTATTGTTTCAGGCTGTTGGTTTAATGAATAACTCTCTGAGAAGTGAACATGTCTTGTCGCATCTAGTTACCGTATGAAAATGAGTCTTGAAATATTTAAATACATCTTTGACACATGACTATGTCAGATAACCCAGTTTAGCCATATGTTTGAGAGCAGAATTAATAGTCGTTAACTTTTACTTAATGTGATTTGTGTATGTGTATTTCTGCCCCTCAAGTATTTTAATATGAAGTAGGAACACGACCAACATATTGTGTACTTATATATCTGAGAACTTTAACTAGAAGGATTGTTTTATGAAGACTTTTGTAATGGAATATCTTTTGAGAGTTCTTATATTAGTACGAATGATGGGATCACTCATTGGCATGAAGATTCCATTTCAAATTCATTCACTGAAGTGATGTATATACATGAACCTGAATTTATCCCTTGCAAGTAAGTGACTGAGGTTTAACTACAGTTTTATACAAAAGATTTCCTTACCTTACTCATACATTCCACAAACCATGTTATCCATAAATACATTGCCATTAAATATTTTTTCCTATAATTGTTAGATAGGCCATCATTAATTTTGTTTGTAATAGAATTTAAATTATGAAAATAAAATTACAGTGAAATGCCAGTATAACGAACTTGAGGGGGTACTGTAATTATTTTCGTTATAGTGAAATTTCGTTAAACTGAAAATTGATTCAATTTGTCTACAAATTGTGTCCCACATTAGAGAATAACAGATATTGTACCTGGGTTAGGTTATTCTGTATATCCATATTATATTGCGACTTCAATAAGAATGCGATACCATAATGCATATTCGACAAATGAATAATTATTCTTGAATATTTTACAATATTTTATTATTCATCATGACCTTGTTAGGACCAAAAATTAAGTTTTACAGAGCAAAAAGTACGTTGAACAGGGTTATATGGGTTAGGGTTGTTACATTTACAGCAGGGGGATGAAACTGACAGAGGAGTTTCCGGTAGCAAGACTGTGCAGGCCGTTGTTTTGTTGCCCAATCACCAGAAGCGCTAAATGTTTCAATGGAATTTTCTGATTGGATGCTAGTGGGAAACACCATTGTATACGAGATATATCTCGCAGGCAACAGAAAGCCACACAACAACATAATAGCCGCCATATTTCTTTTGAGACGAGAACCTGATGACTGTTTTATGAGTCGTTTGTATGTTTGTTATTTAATTAAGAAAATAAATTAAAATTACATCAGAACAACTAATATTTTATTCCTACTTGTTCTGTTGAAATTTTGACTTATTATCTTAATTAAATAACATAAACACACAAAAATCATAACATTCATCTTTAACAATCTTTATAATTTGATCAACAAAACCACAAATATCACGCTCAAATTTTCAAATGTTAAGCTTCACAGCCAGACCACCAGGAGTGCACCACTTGTTCTCTGCTTCCCTGTCGTAACATGCGCCGTGCACTTCTATTATTTTGTTGTTCTCTGATTTACAGCCATCTTGTCAAATCGATTTCTCGAAATATTACGATCTACGAGACAGGATAGGTTCGATCACTATCTTCGAAAGTTCGATTTTATTAAACTGTTTCATTTATAAATTCAAGCCACAACAGTCGCGTCTACGGAAGTGCATTCGAAAACTCACTGAAACCAAGGGTGGCCAATGCCTAGCGATAACTCATTTACTATAAGTAATTTTTAACTGCTTATTAAGCTAATTTCGTTAAAATAACATTTTTTTGTAATGGGATGAATTATTATTACGTTAAACTTGAATAGTTCGTTACTTATGCGTTCTTTAATCTGAACATTTTTAACGTGTAAATTAATAGTAAAATGGCTAGGGCTGAAAAATTTGTAATTGCGGCATTTCACTGTAGGCGTATACTTGCATCTGAATAGTTATTGCCGATATACCAATTGTGCTCATAGAAATAAACTCTAGTTTCAGTATAAGCTCCTCACATTGTAGATTGGCATTGCTTGTATATATTATACTTACGGATAAATAAAGCTTGTGGATAATTTAAAACAATTAGGAAGTTTAATTTTAAAATGTGAAACATATAATCATAACCTCTTGAGCATAAACACGTACAGTATATGGTAAACATGATTTCTTTTAGTATCTTCAATAAGTCGAAAACATATATGTATTTTGATGTTTACAGAAGAGTAATTAGTGTTGTTCGAAAGGATGAAATGTTCTCTTCTACCTATGTACGTAAAATCATATTACTCGAGATGATTGTATTGTTCTTTACTGGTTTTTTATTTGATTCTCTGGTTTTTCCCACTACCTACAGAATGGGGAGTGAATGTATGCTACATGCATATATATAATGTAATTGCTGGCTTTGAATACATTTTATCTGTCATCCAATATAGTGCCTCAATAGGACTTATCGATGGCATTCAGTAATTGGAAAAAGGAAATGGCTGTAATTGTGTAAATTGAGAAATATTAAAAGACTGTCCATGTGCTTTTTTTTTTTAATTATTTTCATATTGAAGATAACTCCTTGCAAAGTGATATGCAAAATAGGTGATATAGAAATTTTTGAATGTGTGAAAGGACTGTGCAAACGTCCTGCTTGTAGTGATACTGTCTCACTTATTTTACATACAATTTTGCATAATGTATAAAATACCTAATTTATAACATTACAGATGTGTGTGTCCTGGAAGTACCCATGACTTTAGTACCTTTATATTTTTATTCTTTATGGGCAAAAGTTGCATGATGTCAGTTAAATGTGTGTAAATAATTTTTGTCTAATCATATACATGTCAGATGTAAAAGAGTTCTGTAATCAACCTGAAACATGTATATGTAAATATATGTATATTACATAAAAAGTATGTCAAATACCCTGAAATAATAAGAGAGACATTCATATACATAAATCAATAAAAAAATATACTACTAAAAAAATGTAAATGCTTTTTCTTTGATAAAAATTAAGGAACCCATTACGTTATCACAATTTGCCAGATCTGACAACCTAGAAGACAGTATTTGATAGTAGTCTTTCCATCTGATCGTCATCAGTATTTAGTTTTCCTTTATGATCTGTGGCTTATAATCGGGCTGTGCAACCTTAGCCAATGAGTCTGCGTAGAGGTCAAAGCGCTGAGTCATCTGAAATATTCAAACCAATGAAATAAGTTCAACAACAATTGTTGTATAATACATTAATGTTTTAAAGCTCTGCTACCTATTTGTTATTGCTACTCCAAACGTACAGATCACTGTATGCATTATTTCTGATGTAATTTAATTCATATGCAGTTTTATGATCCATAAGTACAATGATACTCACTTCTAAAGATATGCTAGAACTTCTATATTTTTTCTCTTTCTCTGCCAATCAGGAAGCGAATTAACAAAGAGCTTACAATGATAAATTCATATGATAACGGTACTGCAAATGTAGTTCACATTTACTATACGAAAGAGTTTTCAATTTGAGTCTGATACAGGGAGTGCCAAATATCACATATTTAATGTTAAAAGGAAGCTGCTCCGAAAATATCTTTGTGAAGAAGAGATCTCTAATATTGTTTGTAATATTAGAGCAATGAGATTATTTTTCGGAATCTTTTACAAAAACTATAATCAATCACTGTTAGTGTGACTTTTGTAAAATCAGTTCACTGTGAAATTCTCTTTCACATCCATTGGAGTAAGAAATTATTGAAATACTCATAAGAAACATATAACAGATAATTTCACTAGAAATACTACAAAATTTGATACATTTCTTTTACCAGTTAAATGGATGCATAAAGAAGAGGGGGAGTCATTTACTAACTAGCTAAGTGACTATCTTTGATAGGCATTTAAATACTGGTACCTATATTTAATCCAATTTGTAACGTCATCTAATGAACACATGTTAGAATTTTAAAATGGCTAGTGACATTTGCTACTTCTATGGAACATATTACTGTAACTAATTAGGATGTGTTTGGCTATGAAAAAATTCCTCTTACCTGAAAGCATGTATAGTCCCTGACCTGACGATTGAGATTCAAATCTATTTCTGACACCAGAAGGCCATCTCTGACACGACTGAGTCCCTGAAATAAATAAAGTCATGAAACTGCAGTGAGGACATAAATAGTTATGAAACTGCAATGATGCTAACCCATAAAATGTGACACTATTAAACATTTTTATACGACAATAATTGTGATAAACAAAAAGTTAATTATGACTCATGCATTAAATGTTTACTACTGCACACTAAGAGTTTTGGAAAAGTGAGTGTTTAATAGAAAAACAAGAGCGCACAATAATTGTGACCTTCGAATAGGTGAAAACAAATACCTTTTATAAAGATTGCTTCATTTGTTAATATTTCTGTGCAATGAAATTATGTTAATCTTTAAATTTAAAATTTTACTGAAGGTATAGAATTTATAATTTTGTTTCTCTTGTGCTAATCAGATATTAGTATGGTTGGGTTTAAACTCTTCTTGTTGTGGGCTTGATTATGTAATTTTATTTTACAGTTTCATCACGTAAATTACGAAAATGCATTATTACAAATATATGAAAAACAGAGAGCAGTTTTTTTTATTTTTTCCTCTATATAAGCCTACTTCGCATAATTTTAAATTAACAGGGGAAATTTCATTACTGTCATTATTGGGTCTGCACATGCCAAAATGAATGATAATTAAGATACATCTTGTTTAACAATTATCATTTTGATTTACCAACCAACACTACTTATTTTACGTGTAACCAAAATAGCTTTAGTACAGACTTACTCGACGAACTTGAATTTAGTCCCTGGCAATGAATGGAGTGATACTTGTGAACAAATCACTTTTCCAATTTTCTCTCTAGGCTATATTTTATCCATTTGGTAATACTTCTTATGTTTAATTGAATATGAAATTGGCTACATATAATGGTAAATGTAAGTACTTTGTGGCCTTTAAATGAGAGGATACATGCAGAGCTTTATTTTTTATTTGCTGCTACAGAGGTCACACTGCAGTCATTTTTCAGGAAGACGACAATTACAGAGGTGCAATAGTAGCACAAAAAATGTTAGCATTACTGTAAGTATATTTCGCTACACTACGAAGCCAAAGGTCGCGGGTTCGATTACCGATGGAATCATGGATTGTTTCAATTGATTAATCCTTCCAGCTGCACTAAGGCCTACGGTAGACTTAGCTTCTAATAGAAATGAGTCTGACATCCGTACTGCTTCTAATGGTGATTGTAAAGATGGAAATCCTAACCTCCCACTATGCTGTAAGTCTCCACGGCCTGTAATAGAAATAATTTTATGTTTGCCTTAATCTGCGTGTTTGGCTGGCTTGGCTATTTGAAGGCCAGATCCATATACTTAAGCTTACATTGGCCCACTGTGCGCCCTATATTCGATGATTGTTCCAAGGCCGACAGATTGTCTCAGTGGCATTCGTGAATCCGATGCTGACAGGTGGGCTATTCTGGCTCAACCCTCACCGATCCAGGTTTATCCCCAGACGAGTACCTGATAAGCCCCATGCTCTTTCTATACCATCATTAATAACCTGTACAACCTCGAAGACTTCACCCCAGCCTATTTTTAACCATTGCAGATATATGAAATGAGAGGGAGATGAAGAGTGTTGGTAGAATGAAAGAGGCAAATGGGTGTAAACCAAGAAAACCTTCTTTGTCTATCATAAATTTCATCATGACCCAGCTGAAAATCAAACCCAGGCCACCTGGATGGAAGACCAGCACATTAGTGCTGAGCCATAGACTTGGCTATCGTAACCTATACTTCATTCTCTGTCTGACAGCATCTGGATTAAAATTAGTTTTCTATCGACAATCTTATGGTTAGATCATCCATTTTTATTTTGTAAAGTGTACACAAAATTCGTCAGTTTGGAAGGAAATTCAGATACATCACAAAAGAGGAAAGATCATATGGTTGGTTTCAACAGTCTGTGGCAGTGAATATTTAAAAATAAAGCTCTGTATATGAGATGAAGTACACTTATCTTTTATGCAGTACTGTAGTTGGGCCAGAATGCAGTTCCAGTAAAAATAATATTAGGTTTCCACAATTCCAGTAAAAATAATACAAGAAACAACTGATGAAGACAATTTTGGAGTTTCTGAAATAGCAGAGTTCCAGTAATTTTTTTTTTTTCAACTACAGCACTGCCTTTATGATGTGTAAGTCGTGTGTTACAAAGAACACTGCAAAACACGAGCAATCTTCAAAATAAGTATCTTACCGGAGTACGAGTGCCATCAGGAGCAGCAAGATAGCTAGATCCATAAAAGTATTTAAGATCTCGATGAGGTGGTAATCCATCTCCAGTTGAGAATTCATTTGGAAAGGTTTCAACACCCACACGATTGATTGCAGCAGTAAAATAACCATTTGCAATAGCTGCATTGCGGGCCTCAATTCCCCATAAGGGTTCACTGCAAGGCAAAATTACATTGCACATCAATGTGTAGCTTTTAGATATTTTAACCATGCTATGAAATGACATAGTTTCAGTTTTCAGAACTACTTGAATGGGTTATTTATGAAAGGGCCTAAGTCATTATTTTGTGAAAATGAGTTTGTAATGTAATAACTGCTCTTTGGGTCTAGATACATCAATTTAGACATGAAGAGGACTAAGTCTCACACTCTAATGCTTAGTAGAATTTATGATACAATTTTTATTTCAATCTTAATTGAAACATTTCGGCCTGTAAGCAGTTTTCTTAAATTGCTAACAATTTAGTATTCAAGACTTAGGCCCTTTCATAAATAAACCACCCACTTATGGATTGCACCTAAGTAACAAACACACCACTAAATAGACATACTGGTACGAGTATATTGCAACTGTAGCTATTTACTTAGTTATTAGACATGTGTCACAAAAAGGTTTGATTTAAGTATCACTTAAAGAAAATTATAAGATTCTTTTCAAGACCGAAATAAACATGTAAACATTTCCATAATTTATGATATAATATGTAATAGCTTAGTTAGAAAAAAACCTATTTCTTAAAAAAACAAAAAGGAAGAAAGAAAGAAAAAAAAAAAGACTTTCCCACAAATGCTTTCAGGTGTCAAACTTTTAAAATATGAATTGTACATGTAAAAAATACAGTTAATATATTTTTCTTTTAACTAATGGCAGGTGTTTGACTGTTCGTCATTCACCCACAGTTAATGCTATTAGTATGACTATCAAATATCATTGTTATTTCCTTACTAATGGGAATGGATATTGTAAGTCTTTTGAATTACTTAAAATTTCTAACTTACTTTATGCATCTTTAATTTATTTAAATATCCTATGTTATACTTTTTAACTTCGCTTTAGAATATGACATTAGGAAAGTTCAGGATAACAGGCAGGGTTTGGAATTGAACAGGTTACATCAGCTTCTTGTCTATGCAGATGACGTGAATATGTTAGGAGAAAATCCACAAACGATTAGGGAAAACACGAGAATTTTACTGGAAGCAAGTAAAGCAATCGGTTTGGAAGTAAATCCTGAAAAGACAAAGTATATGATTATGTCTCGTGACCAGAATATTGTACGAAATGGAAATATAAAAGTTGGAGATTTATCCTTCGAAGAGGTGGAAAAATTAAAATATCTTGGAGCAACAGTAACAAATATAAATGACACTCGGGAGGAAATTAAACGCAGAATAAATATGGGAAATGCGTGTTATTATTCGGTTGAGAAGCTTTTATCATCTTGTCAAAAAATCTGAAAGTTAGAATTTATAAAACAGTTATATTACCGGTTGTTCTGTATGGTTGTGAAACTTGGACTCTCACTCTGAGAGAGGAACATAGGTTAAGGGTGTTTGAGAATAAGGTGCTTAGGAAAATATTTGGGGCTAAGCGGGATGAAGTTACAGGAGAATGGAGAAAGTTACAGAACTGCACGCATTGTATTCTTCACCTGACATAATTAGGAACATCCAGATGGTTGAGATGGGCAGGGCATGTAGCACGTATGGGCGAATTCAGAAATGCATATAGAGTGTTAGTTGGGAGACCGGAGGGAAAAAGACCTTTGGGGAGGCCGAGACGTAGATGGGAGGATAATATTAAAATGGATTTGAGGGAGGTGGGATATGATGATACAGACTGGATTAATCTTGCACAGGATAGGGACCGATGGTGGGCTTATGTGAGGGCGGCAATGAACCTTTGGGTTCCTTAAAAGCCATTTGTAAGTAAGTAAGTAATCCTATGTTATAGTACATACTACTCTGTTTACAGTATGATATCTTGAATTATCAAGAGATATAAAAAGTACAGATTTTACTTGGTCTTTGAACTTAAATTATTTTCATTTCAGAATGAAGATAAAAATTAAGCTTATGTAACTAGGTCGATATTTGATTTATAGTTTAAAAACAAATGGACAGAGAATCAATATTAACTCAAGAGAAAACAAAAACAAGATGGCAGTACCTAGTAAGGAATGCATTATCTTTAAACCTATTAATGTTCTTTTAATTTGAACAAGTTTAAACATAATGTAATCCTAAGCTGCCCTGAATACCATTACACATAGATCTAGTTACGACTTTGATAAATCCATGTAGGTTAACAGATGATAATAAATCCATAAGATGTTCACTATTTGGAACATGATCTCAAAGGAACAAAATATTCAATTCCCATAAAGATAAATTTTATCTAGTAAATTTCTGTTGACTGACCCATGTGACAACGAAGATCACAATGCCACAAAGCAGATAAAGACTTGCTTTTCTTTCAAATCAAATTAATTATCGGGCAATAAGTCACATAGGGTTACAGTCCACTCAGATGACATTTGACAGATTTACGTAATTGTACCAATGACAGTATTTTATGAGGTCAATAAAATTTAAAAGCAAAACATCAAGAACTCTATTTTTATTAGAAGCCGACACTCTGTTGCAGACTGGAGTATGGTATCTAATTTAAGATAATGTGAACACGTAAGACTAAGCAAACAAATTAATGACAAAGTTCATGTTCAATAAGAAACCATATCACGAATATTAACGACGTCTTTCCAGTCATTCCATATTAAACTGGACAATATTTCGATGAAGCAAATGTGAAAATCACATAACTGAAGGAACTCTAATATATGACTGAGGAAATTACTTTATAAAAATGTCATATTCTAATTTTTAATCCAATGGTAAACCAGAACGGCAGTTTTAATTCTTCTAAAGTCAACAATGCAGTACAAACCACATAACACCTTTATATATATATATATATATATATATATATATATATATATATATATATATATATATATATATATATATATATATATATATGTGTTAAGAAATCTCTTAGTATTGATTAGTGACTCTGAGGATATTCTGCAACACTTGCTATATCAATTTATTAATGAATGCCTAAATATAATATTAAAATTTCAATTGAAAAATCAAAATCTCCAATAGTATCAAAAGAATCCTAAAGAAGCAAATTGGAAATTCAAAGACAAATTACAGATCAGACTATAAACGTTTCATATATAGGCACAGAACTTACAAGCAATGGAATCCTACAATCAGAGATCGTGAAACAAGCTAACAAAACAGCTAGGATTGTTAGATCAATGAACGACATGATCTGAAAAAATAAATATCTAAAAACAGAGACTAAGTAAGGAATTATAAGTCAGTAGTACGACCTGTCCTCACCATGCATCTGAAACAAGGGCTGATTCATAAAAACAAAATAAATATTGGAAACACAAGAAATAAGTAGGCCTTCACTTAGAAAATAATAAGAAAACAAGATATGATAGGATAGAAACGAATGTGTTCGGGAAACGTGCGAAATTCAGCCAATGAATGATTGGATAACAAGGAATAGAAAAGAATGAAACATCCATGTATCAAGAATGAATGAGGACAGATTAACAAAAGTTGTACGAGATAATATTCTAACTGTCAAGAGATCTCCCCGGAAAGACTCCAGGAAAGATGAAACAACTCACTTATCAACAGGCTGGGCACCTAGGATTAAGAGAAGAAGAAATCTCTTATTAAGTTGAAGTTAGTATTAAGAAAGACAAATAAATAGGCAGCTTTTAATTATCAGGGTTGTGGATTAATTAATCAATCTCTCTCTCTCTCCCTCCCTTTCTCTCTCTCTCAGTAGGTTATGAATGTTGAAGTCTATGACAGAAAAAGACCTGTTGTCTCACTTTGCCTTCAGATAATGACATCCTTACTGCTCATCCTTCAAAAAACTTCCTCTTCACCTTTATGACCAGTAACTACCATTAGCTTACCAAATGCAAGAGTCTGCCGAGTTAGCTCTACGGTAGCGCGCCTGCCTGCAGACAAGCCAGCTCAGGTTCGATTCCCAGCAGGGACAGAGATTTTCGTGTAAAATTTCTGCTTCGGGACTAGGAGAGGTGGCGATGCACAACTTTTAATCACTAGATTGTGCACCAATATGCCTGGATTAAATCTCAAATCTCTCCACAGTGCATATGAAGGAGAAGCATATGTCACTGTTGATAGTGATTCGTCCATTGGACGGGGATGTCAAGCCTGGTGGCCCCCTTGGTGCTATTGGACAGGAGTAGGCTATGTGCCGGCACCGGGTTCTTCATCATCTTCACTCATTCCTTACACTACACTTATACGAACATTTACACATTACTCACTCTAGTACACACATAATTCTCCACATAGGTATACATCATGCATCGAAGTGGTGTGCAACTTGAAAATGGGTCACAGTCTATCTGCAATATGCGGAACCCAACCAGAATCACGTAAATGAAGTGGGTAGGCATTGGATACACACACATAAAATGCAAGAGATAGCACATACAGTATTGTATAATTGAAGATATTCTTCCCTTGCTCCTGTGTTCGTCAATTGCAAATTTATTTCGTATGTGTCAAATATTACAACAGTAGGAAACAAAAATATTTTCAAAAGCGAAAGAGTTATTCCAACAGAGGAAGATGGACTATAAATACACAAATTAAGTAATAGAAATTCAGTGAAGCAAATCAGTGTTAGTGAATAGTCAGTGCGTAATCTAAAAAATAATAAAGATAAGCTCATTGTACTTGCAGAAACTTTGGTCTCTTCAAAGGGCTTGTCAAAATGCATGGCAGTGAAGGTCTGAATGTATGAAGAACTGGACACTGCTCTGGTTTTGTGCCTACACCAGAAGCGCGCAGAAGGCACTTCTATTATGTTACTTTTTAAAGATTGCTATATAGGTCATATTATAGCCTAGTTATATAGTGTAATGCATTTGCAATTTATTGGTTTTTATTATTATAAGACATTTTATTGTCTGTGATTATTGCCCCCCCCCCCAACATTACACCGTATAATCGAGAGTAGACTGTAACAAATACATAAGGAAATGTGATTAAGTACTAGTAACATATTTCCTACTATGTTCTCAAATTTCAATATAATAAAAATATGATATAGACAGTGGTGGCTAGTGAAGAATGAAATTGGAGGGTCGCATAATATTGGATCGTAAAAAGAACATAAACAAAGAAAACCCCATGCAACACACTGTATAAGCAGAAAATAACACAAAAATATTCTAATACACGCACTTGAAAACGTAATGCTTGTATATCAGATGAACTCGCCTTTCTTTAGCTGTAGCAGATTCTTCACTAACCTTCTTGTTGAATTCAGGAATGTCACAAATCACTTTTTTCTCCAGAGAGAGCATAGCTAATGCATTCAGCCTTTCATTTCTCATTCAATTTCTTAAAAATGTTTTCATACGATTAAGGGTTGAAAAACAACGCTCACTTTTGACTGTTATTCATTTGCTGCAATTCTGTCTGCGTGTGTCAAATGTTTCGATTGTAAATAGTTAATTCCATTTATTTTAAAACACTAAATAATCATTCAACATAAAATCGCAAGTTATACACAAGGAATTCATTTAAGAACCAAAAAAATATGAACTACACTTCTTAACTTTACTGACTAGCAATTTCCTATGTAATATATTTATTTTTATATTGTAAATAAAAGCTGATACACGCACTGTTGCACAGACCAAAAGCATGAACTCAACTAATCCCTTTTTCAGTTACAAACTTTCTCTCAGTTGAAATGAGACAGTTTATCACCCTCTGGATCAACAAGGTTGTAAATTTTCACCCTCCAACCAATGTCACCCATCTCGCCCGCAGCCTGCCAGTCCCCTGCATCACTTCAAGGATGAATATATTTTCCTGACAACATGCCCAACGGTTAAATAACAAGAGGGTATCTTTATTCTATTGGCAGCATGAACGCTGGGTGCTAGAGCTCCTGAGCACTGAATCTCTATAAAAGAATAGCATTCCTGACCACTGACTCTACTAAAAGCGTGCTATTAGATTGAAGCAAAGTAGAAAGTAACTTGAAAATCTTATCGAGTAAAGAAATTCTGATTTAATAACATTAAATACAAAACATTTACTTCTAAATTAATGGCAGGGCAAGAAGGGAGGGCACGCCTTTAAAAGGAGCTGCGCCTGGATATATGTATCAACTTTTCAGTTATTATCATTATCATTATCATTATCATTATCATTATCATTATCATCATCATCATCATTATTATTATTATTATTATTATTATTATTATAATCAGTAAATTTTATTTCTCTACATGATAAAAGAATCTATAAAAATACTAAGTTTGTGATCCAAATGGCTATAGATTGGAATATAAGAACTGAACTCCAAGCGAAGAATGCTTAACGTAAGGAAAGCATCAATTTATATACAACATTTATGATTATGAAACTCGTAAAAGATTAATTATTAAAACAAAAAATGTTTTATGAAAAAGTAACACATATTTCCCATTAACATATTCTAATCTGTAAATATTCTTCTCCCACTACAAGCCGACATGAAGAAATAAAGATTTATTACAGCAGTTAACACGGCAAGCAGCTTACACGAAACAATTATTGACGAGCATACGTTTCTTTATTGACTTGTCTATTCTGACTGCTGTTGCCAACAGTAGAAGTGGAGTGAAAGAAAGAAAAGACAATAATTGCTTCTGTTCAACTTTGCATCTCTAAATATACAATATGGCTGAAAAAATATAAGCTCCTTTTTAACAAGCACAAAACACACATAACTTGCACAGAATTAAATGATGACACTTATAAATATAAACTAATAACCCTTTGAAATATGAACTTCATACATAGTTAGCCTACACTTTAAAGAATATTTTTAAATTCATACTACACTATATTTAGTCAAAAAAAGATGATGAACGGAAACTGTTAACATATTTACTGGGGCAATAAAATATCCTGCAGTAAACTACCATTAACCTCAAGGGCACACACTATCTTTTGATTTCCTAATCGTAAAGTCAGCTTCAAAATCTCTATATTTGTTTTCAGTCTTTGAAATGATTAAAACTGTTGAGGCTCTTTTGTCTCATGGTGGCAAGATTCCGAGTCTGTTCAGTAAAGTATTTAAAGTACGAGTATTTCACAAGGTTACACTACAATTTAACAACAATATAATAGTAAAAATATAACAACACATGAATTCATTACAGGTTCACAAGGCGACATATAACTCACGTGGTCTTGAAGGTAAGTTTTGTTCTATTATTGCTTGCTTAGTGTGATCAAAGATTTCGTTGTACTTACAGTTGTTTATTATTTTTATAGTATTATTATTATTATTATTATTATTATTATCATTATTATTATTATTATTATTATTATTATTATTATTATTATTATGTTACGGTATATTTATTAATATTACACTATGTTATAACAGACCATATTCATGAATACGGTATCTTTATAAAATCTTAGAAAAGTAATTTTTTCACAGCCATCCAATTTTTAACAAATTTTAACTTGTGTTTAATTTTATATAATAAAAAAATGCTTGTGTCATTATTACACTTACACAATAATTATATATATATATATATATATATATATATATATATATGTATAGTCAACAGTTATTTGTATATGATAGCTAAGACACTAACAGGAAAATCCATGGAAACTATCAAATATAATGAAATATAGGCTATTTAATTTTATTTTAAAGTTCAAGGGGGGAAGTTCAAATCCGGTAACTCCCCCACGTCCCTGTAATAGACCTATAGATATTCTACTTGAAAGATTTTATGTATTGCGTACCATCAATAGTTCACGGTAAGATACGAATTATAATAATTGGAGTTGTGATTATACTGTATTGTATACAGACGAAGAAGAATGTAATTTATTTATATTTGTTATTTCGTGAAACCATACACTTTCATCTACCATATCCAATGGAATGCATTGAAAATAAATATTGAATGATGTTTTTGTAACTGTATGTACAACTGCTGTAGCGATGATCAGGTAGTTAAAAGACAGCTTCGAGGCAGTGAGAGAGCACTAGGGAACCCGCTGCCTACATAAGTTGCGCGGACAGTAACTTAAGTGATATGTGTAATAAAAAAAGTTTTATAATAATCATAACATAATACATTTAAAATTTCCAACTTATTTCACGAAATACCCACAAAACTGAAAAAATTATTTCACGAAATATCTATCTAACTGACAAAATTATTTCAGGAAATACCCACCCAAATAGTGGCAGGTTTAACACCGAAATCACCCGTTTTACTTCACCAAAAAATATGGTTCCTACCTATACTAAGTGACAGAAGGTTGCAAACAAAATTTGTCGACCATTCCTTGCCCATATTGAATTTAAATGCTAAGAAACCTCTTTATATGAAACCATTATCAAATAAAATACTACTACTACTACTATTACAACTACTACTATTAGTACTACTATACTAGTTTCATAAGTTAAAAAGCTGTAAACTGGTAGTACTGCTCCTATTACACCATCGAAACAGTATCTGTAACATGTCTTGTGCACATAGAGATATGAAGAAAGGGCATAAATATTTATGTAGCACTGTCGCATTAACTCAGTGGCTGATTGCTATAGGAAGATTGTACTGAGCTCTGGCCTCACAGTTCTTTTGTGTTCACTATAGTAACAAGTGTAAGTATCACCACAAGATAACGTTTGTTGGTTCAGAACATATGAAAGATCAGTGAATCATTGTGTTAGTACATGGATATAATATAAAGAGCGACTCAAGTTACTACCATTATTACCGAGCCATAAGTTGCTATTTGACGGGTGACACATTTGGGTTTTCTTGACCTCTTGTTAGCTTTAAACACATCAAAGGACACAATGCTGCTGGCATTAACATTGTCACTAGTCACTTGTCTGAATTGTACTGAGTAATGCAGTATATAATTTTAACCACAGTACATACAGCAACGAGTTTTCTTCATTGAAATGTTATCTACGGTACTGAATAAGAAGTTGTACAAGTTGTATTCACACGAGTATTGGTGAAGTTTTCTAGAGACTGCACAACCATCAAAACAGTGTGTTAATAAATTATTTAATAAGTGACAAGAAACAGGTTCCGTTATCAGTAAGAATACAGAACAAACACTTGAAGATATGCGTGTGAAAATGGAGTTGAGCCCAAGAAAAAGTTCCCTACACCTAGCACAAGAATTGAACATACTGTAATGTTCTGTGGAAAGAGTTTTGAAATTTCATAAGTTTCATCTCATGAAGTCCCAATACATGATCGGAAAGTGAGTATGGTATATTTTTGGCATGCAAAGAATAGTTTGTCCCATATTTTTTTATGAAACAGTTAATTCGGAGTATTATATGAACAACATTTTGTGCGACTGTTTTCACAGCTTCTCAAAGAGCAAGGAAAATAACTACGCATTTTTCAGCAAGATGGCGCAACAGCACATGCACACGCGCACGCACGCGCGCGCACACACACACACACACACACACACACACACACACACACACACACACACCACATTCAATGGCAGCCCTATGTGAAATTATTGATGACAGACTAACAAGTAGCGAATGATGGCTATCTTCACATGCAAATCTTCAAGTGTTTGTTCTGTTAAAGCATGCTTCAGACAATGTTTCTTCTTATTGACAACAGAACTTGTTTCTCGTCACCGTACACTGTTTCGATTAGTTGTGCAGCCTCTGGAAAAGACTGCTGAAATTTATATAAACATAACTCATACGACTTCTTCAGTAGACACGTTTCAATGAGGAAAATGTGTTGCTATACTGTGTATCTAACCATGGTTAAAAATATGTACTGTATTTTTCAATACACTTTAGACAACTACTGGTAATAGAGAGTGAAAAGGTAGAGTGTCAGCAGAATTTTGTTACTGATAAGAAAAATCCATGCATTGTATCCTTTACTGGGCTTAAAATAAACAATAAGAGGCTGGGAAAACCCAATGCACCACCAACCCAATGCACCACCCATCAGAAAACAACCTCGTGGCTCTATAAGAATGCCAGTAACTTAGGTTTGACTCACTCTGTCTGTATAAGTCTAATGCATAAAAGAGAAATTTTACAGTAACTCTTCAGACATTAATACAAACTTAGTAGTAAAAACTCATTTGATATCACTGTTTTCAAATCCGGCTGAAGGTGACAGATTTTAAAGGGCAATAAAATCCTCAAGAAGAAAAATAAAGCTGGGAGGCTGATGTCGTAGATTTATGGCATGTAAAAGAACCCTAATAGAGGGCTCCAGGCAAAATTCGTTGGTTAATTCTCGCCCATATTGAATTTTGATGCTGAACAACCTCTGCAGTTGAAAGAATTATTAAATAAAATTCTACTACTCGTAATAACAAGTTTCTTTCATATGAATTAAAACGTTAAATATAATGTCATTGAGTTCAATAAAAATAAATGATTACTTCCCAGTTCTCTTTATTTACTGTATCAGTGTGTTGGAGAACAAACTTCGATTTCTTATTCTCTGTAGAAATTTAGTCACTTATTAATCTCTAACAGCTAAAAACTTATTATTCACTAATAATGTAGTCCCTGTATAAATTCCTCCTTTCGTTAACAATCTGAACTAACATTACGAGAGAAACCATAATAATTAAATTTCACTACAATATAGTAAAATAATAAATTCACAATGTAATTTATTTTAATATCAAAGTCTTACCTAAGAGGAGCAACTGTTGCAGAGGGATTGAAGACAATCTCAGCTCCATTCACTCCAAACATAAGCCAATTAAGAGGATGATGACGTCCAAAACAAATGTTGATAGCAATTCGACCAAATTGAGTCTGTTGAATAAATAAAAATATTCTATAACTACTGTGCAAAAATTACTTTAAGTCTAAATAAATGTCATGATGAACAAAGCTATCCTTCGTGAATAACAAATACAATACAAATATTGAGTGATTAATACTATTATACCTATGAAGAACTAGTTCAAAAATTCCATTTTGGCATTTATACCAGATGAATAAAAAGTGTTGAATAATGCTTGTACCGATACTTTCCCATGTGTTATTTTATAAAGAACTCTACATACAGAAGTTATAGGGGGGTCAAATAGGAATATTTTGAACATGTTTTCAAAAATTATATTTTTAATTTATAAAGACTGTACCAAGAAGTCAATTATTTTAAATGGCACCATGTATTTATTTATTTTATTTTTTTTTTTTTTGCTATTTATAAACTTTATTTTGTAAACACTGTTTCAAATTTAAGATCATAATGTTTGTGTACATAACAAAGGGAAATGCTTCATTATATCAATTTTATTTATCACTATGGAGAATAAGGAGGCCACGAATTCAATAATCATAGACGAAAGCTAACAAAAAAAATTATAATAAATAACAATGGCCCCAAAGATCCCCTGATTGCAACCCATTGATTTTTTTTTTTTTGTGGGGTTATTTGAAGTGAAGGGTCTACCAGGACTGACCACGAGACCTGGAAGAGTTAAAAAAAAAGAATTAGCGATGAGATACACCATATCAACTGAATAGTATTGTTGAAAACATTAAACAATTTCCAAGGCTGATTTATGCATTGTTTGGCAGTGAGTGGGGGCCATTTTGAACACCTTCTATGAAATGATATATCAACACAATCAGAACACTTCAAATTGTTTTTAAATTCTATCCTTGTACTAATATTATAGTTTTATTTTTAATTTATAATAAATGTTTTTGTACTTTATACATTTTGAGTCCTGAAGAACTCAAAAATTGAGAAAGAAATAGCTTTTTTCAACCCCTATAATTTTTATATACGGTAGCGCTTCTTCATAATAAAATTAAAAATTGGAAAGCTACAAGCCATATTCCATACTTTTCACTTACCAAGTATATTTTTTCCCAAAATAATGCCAATAGACTCAATCATCTATATCTGTCAAATTTTCGAAACATTAATTTCTATTAAGGAAGCAATATGGATGGGTGACGAAGGAAGACTGTAACTTGTAAAATATATTCAATCAATTTTAAGACATAATTATGGTAATCAGATATTTTAATTTTTTTTTTACACCTTAGTCTAGAAATTACACAATAATATGTAATGCCACTGAATATTGTTACAAATTGTAGTAAAGAATAGCATACAAGGATTAGCTACAGTATAAATATTCTTCTCAAAACATAATATTATACATCTTGATTACATAACTTTTAACACTATATCACTTCGGAATATGTATTACCAGTATATGTCTTTCTCGTGTTAAATTCTATCATACCTGGTTAACAGACCGAAACATGTTAACCAGGTACGATAGAATTTAACATGAGAAAGACATATAATACATATTCCGAAACATAATATTAGTTCAATTTAGAGAATAATGACTCTTTAATAAATTCAAAAAAGATTTTGAGGTTACTAGCCACAGATTATTCAGTCTGTATGAGTGATGATGTAACAGTAAAAGAACCGTGGCTGTTGAAATGTTATCTATCCAATTCTTTGCATGAAGAAATTTCACCAAAGCTGAGGTAAGTGCTTATCCAGGTTATAAGTGTTCTGTTGTTACCATACATGAAAGCAGTGGCATAAACCTAAATAAATGTTTTATTTTTCATTCTGAATATTACTGGAATGGCTGCAGATTTCGCGTGCTAGTACTAGTAATCAATTAACTAGTTAACAGATATATCCATAAAAAGTCAAGAAGAAGGAAGGAATAAACCTATTCTAACTTAAACAAATTCATAATATTTTAATGTGTCAGATATATGAAAAATTAACGTATTAATTAATGCAAAGTTTTAATTTTATCTTTACGTTCAAGTGAAACAGAAAATTTTTCTTCATACTATATTAAATAAAAGGCAATGTAAGTTATTAAAATGTCATGTTTTATTTAATGACGCTCGCAACTGCAGAGGTTATATCAGCGTCGCCGGATGTGCCGGAATTTTGTCCCGCAGGAGTTCTTTTGCATGCCAGTAAATCTACTGACATGAGCCTGTCGCATTTAAGCACACTTAAATACCATCGACCTGACCCGGGATCGAACCCGCAATCCTGGGCATAGAAGGCCAGCGCTATACCAACTCGCCAACCAACCAAGTTATTAAAACATTCCAAGAACGATAAATATAAAATTCATAATATTAAGGTACAATATAGAGTACACTGTAATATTACCAATACTACTAGTACTACTACGGTATTACTATTACTACCATGCTTAAACCAATATAACTTATTATTTATTTTGAATGGTTTAATTTACACTTATTTAACCACGATCAGTTTTACTTAGACTTTAAAATGATGTATTAACCCACATTGCAGACAGGTATTTTTCTGAAACTCCTTCGAATTTTTTCTTAATTTCAGCTAGAATTATAATTCCAACATACATGTCATATTAGGGTTTTGTCATAAAGGGGAGTTGATGAGAATTCACCATCATGATGCTGTATGTCTATTGATTGCTGAAAGCCTATGAAACCAACAACATTTGAAAGTATATGAAGAAGATGGTTGCGTCTCCCAGGAGGATTCAACGAGATAGGCTGGCATCGTTGTTATTGAAAATAAAAAAGGCACTGGTATGATGATTCACCCAAATGTTCGATTTCAAGATGATAAAGAACAGCCACTATTTAGTATGTATGTGAAGAGAAAAAATCCTTATATCAACCATGTTGTAACGATCTTGGTAATAAGAACATCTTCAAGTGGGAGGTTATTGGATTAATCGCAAGGAGATTCTTGAATACCTGACCACAATTTTATTAAGACGCCAGTTGCTATTATTCAGGCCACAGCTGACTCCATATTGAAGATCTCACTCAGAATTATTACAAATCATTTATACTATTATTTAACTGGAATTTGTATCAAGTTTTAAATTATAAATGAAAAGGTAGAGGGAATCCATTTACTTACTGCCAATATATAGCATTTAAAAATTAATAAAATCATCTTATTGATCTTATGCATTGCTTGGCATGAATTGATTAGGAGGCCGATCATATCGATTTCCTAATTGAGACAACTATCTCTCTCTCATTAACTCCAGAAACATACAAAAATACTAACCTGGAAGACGGGATGTCCAGTGTCACCTTCCATGTAGTAATGAGATTCATTAAAGTCACCAATTCTAGGAATATGATTCTTACGATGTTTTCCCAGCACACGGCCAGAGTTAGATACTACAACAGTTGTGTTCCACAGTACATCCTCAAGATTTTCAGCTCGCTCCAAGATAGAGGAGACAATCACCATGTTGTACTGCCGACATAGCTAAATGCAAAACATTTGAGAAAAGCGAAAATTGACTAAAATAAAAATGGCTATGAAAATGATACCTATTTTCTCATTACATATTTCACATTTTATAGCATTTCATATTCTTATAAATGATATTATTATTTATATAATATTATTTTCCCAGTAATGAAACTCGGCATTTAGAAGTGAAATTGATGTTAAAATATATTAGATCTTGCTTCAGTGGTTCACTCAGGTACCGTATAATAGATGTATTTATAAGGATAGTAATATGTGAACAATGAGATGTTTTCCTCTATTTTCCATTATCACCTGCACTATTGCGTCGTAAAGACGCAAACAAAAAGATAGAAATTCTCCAGTATATAATACTTAATTTCTCTAAGCTAAACATTTTTCTATCGACACTAACTTCACCATTTCATTCATAAGTTTATTCCACGTAATAAAAAAAATCACAAAGAAAATCATCTGCCAGTTCTTGAAGTAAAGTGAGAGCCAATGAGTGTTTTTTTAATTCAAATACATATCAATTAATTTTTTATTAAAATTATTAAGAGCATCTGCGGTAAGACATGCTTAAAAGAGTATTTCCACAAAAAATTTCGAAATCGATTTTACAATTTAAGTATCATAACGGAACAACAACACAAATTGAATGTAAATCAAACATCTGCTGTATAGGTACTTACTTAGTGAACCTTCGTTACACAATTGTGCAAGATTTTAACATTTTATACTTCAGTTATTCTACCTGTGAAGGCTTTCCTTGTTATCATGTTATGAAAATGTATAGGAAGGAGTTTTACTTGAAAGAAAAGACTAGCCTACTTTAAGAAACAATAAGATCCGAGTTCTATTTGAATGAAAAGAGAATACAGTCTAGACAGCTAACAGAGGAGTCACTTCATTTTTTGCGTGGAATTGGGTGGAGATCAAGATTATAAACCATGATATGAGATGCACTCAACATATTTTTAAAGTTCATTATTTTTTCTACATTTCTTAAGCATTTTTTATTATTTTGAAACACAAATAAAGCTGAAATCATGGTTTAATATTTTTTTTGCTCAAATTTTCCCCATTTTACAGTACAATTCCAGTTTCCACACTAAGGTATAGTTTTAACTTCTTATCCTTCTTATATGATACGTAATTTACATACATTTGCTGTTTATATAACATAGATCAAGAAACAAATGAACATACAATTTCATTGATAAATTTCAATTTCAATTGACAACCACTAATTTAGTAAAGGATAACGCATTGGTTTCATTTCAACAAGGTAATTACGTAGCAAGTCACTTATTTCTTAGACTCTTGTAAAAGTGGAATATTTTAATATTAAAAGTAGAGTTCTCACATTTTCTTATTTAGTAGTACTACTCAATTAATAATAATGTTAATCTTAAACCCGGGGGGAGGGTGAAAAGATCCCCTCTGACTCCTTCTAAATGCTCCTAAATGACACCCCTGATAAATAACTTCTGAATGCAGCTAACTTGTTTACAGGATCTTTCAGAATATAAAGAACAATGTATACACCTCACATTCAAGGTAATCACATTTTTCTGAGCGAAGAAAATCTGTAGCATGGTCCATTGCAATACATTGCATTTAGAATAAGGAAAGCATGAAAATAAAGGCTACCTTCTGAACGAATTGTGTTGTTGGTCCGTCCTCTGCAGATTCAGCTAGCTCACACCAGGGTTGTTTCTCTCGAGTGCAGAAGGCAAATGGGTATGCTAAAATAATAATAATAATAATAATAATAATAATAATAATAATAATAATAATAATAATAATAATAATAATAACAATAAATGAAATATTTTACTACAGGTAGTGTAAAAGAATAGATCAAATTTCATATATAGATAGTAAACAAATTTCATTACACTACAACGTTCAACTTTTGTAAAATTTATTTAAAGAAAGTGAAAAAATATTAATTATCGGTAGCTTATTAAAATATTTCCGTAGTTTCACATTTCACAGAGCGTTACATGGACTCTAACCAAACTGGATGAAATTCTTTTCGAACATAAGATTATGAAGAAAATATTTCATGCCATCCAGGATTCAAACGCATTACAATGGGAAAAATTAAACAATAACAATATTTATTATTTATATGGCAAACCCAAAATCTTTTTACAAAATTAAAGTAAGAAGACTCAGATGTATCAGTAATGTTACTAAAGCTGCCGAAGAAAAAAAAGTCCAACAAGTGTTTCAAGAACCTCTAACAGGAAGATGACCTTCCAGCAGATATAGATTAAGTTAGAAATTATTTCAAAATTTTACACAAGTGAAAACGGATGTCATGACAGACTGACTTAGAACTAAATTGTGAATCGGCATGCAAGAGCTTTCACAGTTTACAACTAATAGTAATAGTGTAATAATTATCATGAAAACAACCGGTACATGAAATAATGAAAACTCACGCCATAATTCCTGGAAACATATTACATTAACTCCACAGTATGCTGCTGCTTCAACTATTTTTGCAACACGGTCAAATATTGCCTCTCGTTGCTCTTTAAGGGGATCAGTTGTAGGACGTACTATGTGTGTTTGTATTAATCCCACTCGTACAATTCTGAAAAAGTTAAAATACATACATTCATAAAAAAACTTTTTTTACATTTAATTTTTTTTACTATACTTACTAGTTGTTAAAAGTTATTTCTGATTATACCTAGGTGTCCGTAACTGCTCATTAAATATCGTTCCAAATTTGTATGCTTGAATCTCAAAATCATGTTTTTCTGCGAGTTTCTGGGCTTCATCAGGTATCTTCAAAGTCCTGTAAAAAAAAAATACTTTCTGCAAAAATACAAAATATAATTTTACTTTACATTGCAACAAGTAGGCTAATAGTTCCCGTATTATTGATGAACAACTACAATCAGCCATTAAAAAATTCTTTGTAACAACAATGAATTAATTACAGTCAGCTGTTAAAAAATCTTTGCAACGACAACAATGAATTAACAATTTTATCAGCTAACATTAATGTTGTGGTAGCATGACAATATTTTAGGAATAAAATATTTTTAATTTATCATAAACAGCATCACACTCACGGCAATTCTTTGCCATAGAGAATTCTTTTAATTTCTGCTAAATCTTCCCCGGTCACATTTTTCTCTAGCAATTTTTCAAGGCTTTCGGTTTCTGGTTTAGAAGAAGCCATTATAAGTCTATTGGTGATTCGAGACGTGTATGAGTGAACAGACACAGTGAAGGCATCAGAAGGCTGTCCATAGTTTTATATTTACTCTTTTATTATCTGTATGTTTGTGTGGTATTACTTTATCGGATACAAGCCAGTGACTTCAAGTTCAAAGGTGATAGTGACAAAACTTTCTTATCAGACCATTAAGTTTAATTATACTCATCTCAGTTAGGAAGAAGGTTTTGCGTGCTCACTATCGCGTTCTCTACTGTCTGCTCTTTAAATCACAACTGTAAGTTAAAAAACATTCCTCTAAACAAACCATTGGCCTGTTGGTCTAGGGGTATGATTCTCGCTTCGGGTGCGAGAGGTCCCGGGTTCAAATCCCGGACAGGCCCAACTTTTATATAGTTTTAATATTAATAGAAGTACACACTTACCATTATGGTAATTAAAAGATGTGAGATCATGGAGTAAAGGTCACTTTCAATAGGACATTAATAGTCGTAATGTCAGCTGTTTGCCTCATCTTTGTAGCTGCATTGATTTCTGGGTAGATGATAGCCATCTGACGATGAATGTGGAAACTGATGAATTAAGCGCGAATTATGATTCGTTAATTTATGAAACATAGCGATTGTAATTATTCAACAATATTTTGCAAATGAATGCAGACAGCATCTACAGTCAATTCAATATCTAACAGAACTTGAAATCGTACTACTTTATATAATTATATTTATTGAGTTTATGTTTCGTTTTTCTAACATATGTTTACTCAGTGCTCAGGAACATTGTTACATTCATCCACGGGTTCATTTCTGTATGACATGACATTGCATTTTAATCAAATCGTTCTTGAATTCAGCAGGAATCAGCATCGACAATCATCGGAAACCGTTTTTAAATTAATCGACTCATCTATGTTCAAGAACGACCTAAGCAGAGCCCGCTAAAGTTTAACGTTGCAATGTTACTATAACATTCACTGTCCAAATTTGCATTTAAAGATAAAGATGATGACGATAATAATAATAATAATAATAATAATAATAATAATAATAATAATAATAATGTAATTTAAAATCTTAAATGATCATCAGTGTACAAACTTACCCAATCATGATAATCTGAGTGTGAGTATATTATCATCACATTATACAAATCTCCCGTTCACTTATTTTGTAAAAGCGTTCTTAAATTCAGATCATCGCTAACTCATCGAAACAATCTGTGACGTCATGGGCATTCATCGACAAGAAAGCCCGTTAAATTAACGTTGAATTATTAAGAAACTTGTGCCTTCACTAACAAATTGAAAAGATTTCCTCCACGGTACCTTTTCCGTTTAAAATACTGTAGATAATTGTGTATTTCTAGTAGGGGCGTCATTTCAATTTTTGCTTGGGAAGGGGGGTAAGAGTTTTTAGGGAGATCTTAAGGGTATATCGCGTAGCATACTCTGAAATGAACTATTTTCCATACTGAAATTGGGGTACACTTTACTATAAAAAAATAAGCAGTAATCTGAGTTAAGTTCACAGTGTAGTGTGCTGTACTTGTACAAGAGCAGGGCCGTTCAGCTATCCAATCATTCACAAGAATAGGAGTGGTAAGCACAATAAGCCTCAGGCTACAGAGTAAGCCTTTGGGTCCCTCCTCCATACCAAAAAAAAAAAACAGCAGATGCATTGAACATACATTTAAGGTTTTTATTGCTTTAATCATTTTTTTATTATTTCAAGTCAGAAATAGGACTGACACTGACATCATGTTTTTTTTTTCTTTTGTTTTATGGTCCAGTTCACCCCCACTTATACATTACATAATTTACATGTACTTGCTGCTAATACATTAGTGTGAATAAATGAATATTTTCTATTGATAAGAAATTTCAAATTAACAAAGGAATAATAAAATTCTAAATTATAGACATCAGCTCAAAGAATTTTGAGTGACCACAAGGGTCCTGAATACAATAAACATGTACAATATAATGTGATGTGATACATTAAAGAAAAAAGAAAGTTAAATGTTGAAGGCAAATATAAGTTGATTAATTGAAATAGAGATGATGATGTAATATTTGAAGAGAATCCTTGATAATATTTATTAGAATAGACATTACATAATCAAAAGGAATGTGAAGTTCCTTAAGATAATTCCACGTGAATTTTGTGATTGAACCTCTACTGCCAAACAGCAAACCAATGACGGACCATTGTTTAAGAGGGACGTTGTACTTTTGAGAAAGATACGGCAGACAAGGTTCATATATGGACTTCTTCTCAGTATCAACTTCGGTGGCCTGATTTAGGTTTCTTTCGAAACGGATAGTAGGGTCAAGAACAAGAGCCCGTTTTAAGCGTCCATTGATAGCAATAATGTCTGCCCAGCGAATAGGGATTATAAAGAATGGACACTGAGCGAATTTTCCTGTGTTTTGTTTCTCTGTGCGCAGCGTTTAATTCCACTTTCAAGCGCTAGAGGTTAGTGTAATCGAGCATACGCTAAGATAATAGTTGAGAATAGAGTTGAGACACAGGGTCCAAACATCGCCTACCTTATTGCATAATCCAGTAACGCTTTGCTTCAAATAAATTCAAGTTAACAGCTTTTCCTTATTTCTCAGTGACAAACTTGTTGTAATAATAATATTTTATATTTCAGATATCATAAATTATATTATAAAATAATATAATACGTTATAAAATTAAGTATCGAATTCGTTTAATATTTGTATATAATATAATATAGGTATATGGTTTTACTTCTCGTAAGAGTTTTGTTTTTCCATTTTCAGCGCTATCAAATCATTACATATTTTAATTGTTGTTGGAGTCAACGTCTCAACTCTCATTATAAAGGAACTCTAGAGTCTAGACATTACAGTTAATGACGGATTTATTATTTTATGGATTCAATTTATTTTATTTGAGTACATAATGTACCTAGATGTATTAATTATATGTGTTATATTTCCGCTGTGTCGACTGCTAGCTGGTGTGATGTCAGCGCCAACTCTAGGGAGAAAGCAGAATCTCACGCTTTAACTGGCTTGAAGGTCATTGAAATCAGCCCGGCTACATCAAAGGTACCGACGCGAAGTGTCCATTCTTTATAATCCCTATTCGCTGGTCTGCCCGTCTAAAAGAACCATCTGATGATACACAATGTACTTCCTCATGAATCTCCCAATTTAAAGTTTTTAACGACGACTATAAGTAACAACCACTTAAAAAATTACCTCCTGCTCGTTCCATCTCTGATTGAGGTAAATTTCAAATTAACAAAGGAAATTATACTTTTATTTACTATAAGTAACAACCACTTAAAAAAAAAAAATTACCTCCTGCTCGTTCCACCTCTGATTGAGGTTCTGGCTGATATGTACATCCATTATCAGGCAGTACATCTCACTTTTTATACATGCAAAATTTGGCATTAATATGAAAATCATTAAAAGTGCCCTAGCACTGTCCAGCCTCGAAAAATAGTATCCTGGTACTGCCAGGGCCCGCCAGGCCTGAATTACACATTGCTTGTAATAAATCATTGGTCCAACCCTTTTTAATGCTGCTGATATTTAAATATGATTGAAGTTAAGACAACACTACACACATCAAAATTTAAATGGAAAATACAGTACTAATGAAAATATGTAGTAGTGCACAGAGTTCTTAATAATATCAGATATATTATGTCACTGCTTCATTCACTGTTTTATTTGAATACAGAAGCCAGTTTTCTTCCTTTGCGACTTTATTTTATTTTATTGGTCACTATCATTGAAATTAACAATTTTGTTAATCGTGAATTTTTTACTCTTCCAAAGCAACAAGATGTTCTTGTGTCATTGTACCTTTTATGAAAGTCTTCACCTCTCAGGCTTGACAGAAATCATGGAAGTAGTAACAATTATTTTCAGAGGAGTGAACACTTCGGTACAATGATTTCGCACATTTTTTTAAGCCATGAGATATTGCAGAATTCTTGTTTTTCGTACAAAACAGGTAGTTCAGTTTACAGATATTCTTTACACAAGATAGGGTAAGATTCGATAGTTTCATCAAATTCGGATGAAGGAAATTTTATGCAATTTATATTGTTATGAAATGGGAGAAATTTAACAATTTTGCTGCCAACAAATGTTTATAGACAGCAAATCTCTCTTTTACCTGTTAAGAAATGTTAATACAAACCTCTTTTGCAGATGCAAGATATTGCAAATTCCTCTTCCTTTTCTTCATGGCAGGAGTCACAACAGAAGGAAGTTTGTTTCTTTCACGATTGCCTCAAGAAATGCATTTACTGCATTATAAATACTAATGGAGTTGGCATTGTGATGCTGGAGTTGGTTATGTAAAATATCCATATGAGGCAGATCTAATGAAAAAATTCTACCCAAAAATTGAAATCCTGGTCATTCAACATGCGAGAATCCTTGCAGTTGCTTGAGCAATGAAATAATTTCTGTCAGTTTGAAGTTTCTCAGTGTTTTCTATTAGACTCTTCTTATTCTCAAAAATGGTATTAAACTAATCGGCTATTAAAATACCTCCTTGTTTGATACTCTAGGTATTCGTTTACAAACACTATCCAGCACAGCTAATCATGGGAATGACTTTGAAAAAAAATACGAGCTTGTGAATTATGTGATGCTGCCTTTTCTACAATTAGATTTAGCTGATGCGCACAGCAATGCACAAAATTTGCATCTTTGTAAGATTGTTTAATGATGTCTGCAACTCTCCCTTCTCCCCACTCATTTGTGACCAAGTTTGGACGTGCATTTTCCGCACTAGTCAATTCTACGGGCTGCACTGAATGTATACTCTCGCTTGCTGTATTTACAAGCATTCTCCTCCATTCCTTCCTGTTAGCTTGCCACCCAGATGCTAAACAGTATACAGCTCAACAGTTGTAGATGAACACAACTATCTACACGACAGTTATAGCAAATGCAAATACAAGAATTTATTTATATGAGCCTATTTTCAAAGATTTTCACAGAAGGTACATAATTCCTAAAAAATATACAAAAATGGTACTTAGTTTTCCTTTAAAATTTCAAGGAGGGTTGCAGCCCTTATAGACAAGCCGCCACTGCTCAGAGGTGAATTATTTTGATGTGGGCAAGCAGCAGGTAGTAAATTTTGCCTCTAGCATTCTCCTTAAGAACAAGTGTAAAACCCCATGAACCACAGCATTACTTCCATAAAGATGACAATTTTAAATATTTTAGGCCTACTACTCTAAAAATACATTGCCTGCAGCCGGGTTTGAACCTGCAAACCAAAAATTCAATAGCAAGCATGGTAATTACTCGACTATCGAGGACGACTCTATTAATACACTGCAAGAAAAAATAAGAAAACTCAACCTTGCCAAGCAAACTGCCAAAATGGAAGACATTGCTAGTCATAATAAATAAAACTGTCAATACGAACTTACCATTTTCGCTTAAAGACGCAAAATAAAGCTGTAAAAGATATTAGTACTGGTACTTAATAAGGGAGAACTATAGAGAAAATGAAATTTTCTACATTTTTTAAGATATTTCTTTGGGAACAGACTGTAAAGCAGCAGTGAGTAAAAAAAAAAAAAAAAAAAAAAAAAAAAAAAAAAAAAAAAAAAAAAAAAAAACACAGCTTTCTTTTTGGTGCACGTATGTGTGTTACCAAAATTTTATTTTCATCATACACTTATTTTTTCACTTATTCCAAATTTGTTTAAAGGGGGAATATTTTAAAATCCTACTCCTCATACAAAATTCACTAAATTAGTCTGAATATTTTTATACAGCACCACTACTATGTTAGGAAGAGAACTCTGCATTCTATTTCTGTTTTTAAATAATCCCAGATAACAGAAAAAAAATTATTAAGACACGTCCAACGCTTTCATCTGTCAGCTTTGTGGATAGACACTGGGAGGCCAGAGAAAGAATGCAGCAGTGATGACATCTCTCCTTCGTAGTTTCACTTTGTACATTGTTTGCTTTATTTTGTTTTCTATTTTTCATTTTGGTTTTAATCGCCATTCTATGGCCAATGACTACAGTCAAATGCCACTGCATTGAATAATAATAATAAAAAAAAACTTTACAGCAGTGATTTTTTTTAAATATCTCTCCATAACAACCAACACATTAGCAGCAATAAAATCCATCCATTCATTCATTTATAACTTCACAAACGACATATTACAAAAAAAAAAAAAAGGTGTACAATTTAAAATTAAATTTATATATCAGTAACAGATAAAATAATGTTTGACTCATGAGAATAAATAGCGTTTATGCACTCATGGAAATTAGCACCCTTTGCCTTGGGCACTAAACTTTCCACTCAAGCATAAAATCTAATTTTACTCTCTTATATTATAAATCACTATTATTTTAAAAGTTTGAGAGTTAGAAAAAGTATGCATGCACAAAATTGTTTGGCATGTACAGAAAAATTCAGCATCTTAGCTACAAAATTGTAGAAATCTTAATGATTTGGATGAAGAGAAATATACAAAAATATTATAGCGAAGAAAAATGACTACCATATAAAGTTGACACATCAAGAGGACAGTTCGATGATTTCCAATTGTTTTACGCCCTTGAAACTTTGCAAACATATATAATATGATATTTGAAGCCATTTGCAGAAAAAAATTTTTTTATCCAAAATTGTCATATTTTCTCCATAGACCTCCCTTAAAAAAACTCTCAGAAGCAAAGAACTGACTTCCGACAGTTCCATGAATTCGTCACCCGTCTTTCTGGTGCCACAAGGCAAGTGAAAACAGCATTGACACATAAATCCTTAAGCTCAGTTGTCATAATGAAAATGTCAGACATCAGAAGTCACTTCTTTGGCTGTGACAGCTGTAACATTTAATTTGGGTTTTCATTACATATATCTAATCAAGAGTAAATGTCCAAAATTAATAAACGAAATGCGAAAATCAATGTGTATTTGTCTGTTCTCCTAAATGTATTCTTTTTACTGAATGCTAGGTATCGAAGCTGTACCGGTGATGTGCATCTTATTTCTTCATACTGACAACAATGCAGCACCTGATAAATTCAGGCTGATTTTGGCATCCAACAGAGATGAATACTATAAACGACCAACTCGCCAGGCTCATATCTGGGAAGAAGATCCTACAGTAATTGGAGGTATAAATCAAAAGCAGGCTAAATATATCACAATGTAGAGTGAAATCATTGTTACTCATACACTGCCTGCAATTCTCGATGAAAGAACATTAATTCAGAACATAAAAAAAGATTTCCTAGAGTCAGTTCCTGTATTAAAGAACTCATTCCAGTAGCGTTTGTAATTGCAATTGTGCTGGAAACTGTGTTTTCAGAATAATATAACAACACACACAATGATCACTTACATTAACAAGATTTACATCTCTCATACAACAATGAATGTAATAAAAGTTAAGAAGGCAGGTTTAGAAACGTGTATTCATGGTTTTCCTGGCACATAACTGATTTCAGAAAGTTTTAGCATGAAGGTTATTTTATTACCATTCATAAGCTTATCTGTTACGTCTGTTCCTTTCAAGTACGGTAAACTTGCTTAAACTCATTCACAGTTTTGTATATTTTACTAATAACTACAACAACATATTTTCAAGTGTCAATATTTTTATTGTGACATTAAAAAACCACAAACTAAATTAGTCAATTCTTTGTCTTATATCCTATCACTTCAGAAATTTCGAGTTTTGAAGAAGTTCTTAATAGCAAACTTTTCAATGGAACGTTAAAAAAAACATACTAATTATAAAGCATGAGTCAACAGAAATATCTGTACAGGGAACATGTTTCAAGTTGAACTTCGAAAGAACACTCATTATCATTGTACTTGCGAATGTAATTCGAATAGTTATGCTTTTAATATTTGATTTGTACATGTAATACAATATGCAAGATCAATTAACTATATGTATTTCACTAAGACATAGCTGCCATTTACTACAATCACATTACTAGTTCTCGAGAAAATTGAGCCACATCTTCATGGAATTTCAACCACTATGACGTTCTTGGAGATGGGTAGCATACATCATAATTCATAACCACACAATAAGATTTTAATTAAAAATAAAATGTGCATTAAAAAGAGAAAACTAGATCTCAACAAAATTTATCTAAAAAGAAAGGCCATACAGTTAATTTCAATGTAATATTTGTGTAGTAAGGCATTAGGAAAAAAAAATCCATTAATATTGTAAAGAAAAGGGAGCACTTGTACAGTCAACATACTTGTGTCCAGCTAAACCATCATGATAAACAGTATGTATTTTACTGTACCACTTGATAACAAAAAATATATTTACTTTCACATCTGTAGGCACAATGATAACGTTGTGTACACAATAAGTTCAACGAAAAGTTCACATGTAAAAGATCTCCTCACGTAATTGTTTTAATTTTTGTTCTTATATCAGTATTCTAATTTTTAGGGTTCCCCAAAATAATAGTCACACACGATAAGGTCTGAAAAACATAGGATGATAATAATAATAATAATTCAACAGAATCCTTAATCTCCTCTTCAGGAGCATCTAACTATTTTGAGCAACACATTTCAGGGAATTCCATTTGTCTGGTTCTTTATCCATCATATACCTCCATGTAGGTCTATTTCCCAAGCAGCCTCATTTTCTGTTGCCTTAAAGATTCCATTCAAGCACTATTTTTCTACACTATCTTGTTACTTCGTAAGTGTGAGTCCTATCCACTTCCACTTGTTTTTCTTAATTTCATTCATGATTAGTGTTTATTAGGCCAGTATACCAAGAGGTACAAGGATTAGCCACACAAAGCAGTGTTAGACGTATGGCCATTACTGCCATGGCTTTCATTCTTGGCCCCACTATCAGATTTGAAACACATGCCAAACAACCAGTCAAAGTGGATGTCAAAAAAGAAACACGAACTGGACATTCCATATTATATATATAATCTTTCAGAAATCGAGGTTGTTGGTTTGATAGTGGAGGGGCACAGGGAACCAATAAACTCTTTGCTAAAATATGTAAACAATTATCCTCAATAATACCATTATGAGAAAAATAGCCATTCGAGCCTTAAAGGGCGTATAGAACTTACAAAATCATCAGTCTGTACTTTTATTCAGTTAGACTTGTTTACTGTGATAATATTAAAATAGATTTGAGGGAGGTGGGATATGATGGTAGAGACTGGATTAATCTTGCTCAGGATAGGGACCAATGGCGGGCTTATGTGAGGGCGGCAATGAACCTCCGGGTTCCTTAAAAGCCAGTAAGTAAGACTTGTTTACTGTATTTTATAACAAAGGTTTCTTTCTTTTATTTTTTTTTTCCAATTATGTTTCTTATTTACTTAAAAAAACCACACACACACTCTCTCTCTAATAATAATAATACTAATAATAATAATAATAATAATAATAATAATAATAACAACAACAACAACAACATTTTGCCTCTCATTAGATGATGATAAAAAAGTATTTGTGTGTAGTAAATTTGGGGATTATCTGTGCTCCAGAATATATATATATATATATATATATATATATATATACACACACACACACACACACACACACACACACGCTCTCTCTCTCTCGCGCGCGCGCGCGCACACACACGCACGCACGCACGCCCCTCCCACTCTCTCTCATAGTTTTCTGCAAACTCAGAATTCTCCAATCTTTCCTATTTTCTTCCTTCCTCTTAGTCTCCACACATTATCCATATCTCTCAATGTTGTCCATCATCTGATATCTTCTTCTGCCCTGAATGTTTCTCCTGTTCACCATTTCTTCTAGTGCATCCTTCAACAGGCACTTTAACAATACTGCTGTATCAACTACTAGGTTATTTAGTATTTAGCATCAATGGAATTAGTGACAGCGAGGTGGTATTTGGAGAGATGAGGCTGAGGATTCACCATAGGTTATCTGACATTCATCGTACTGTTGGAGAAAACCTCAGAAAAAACCGAACCAGGTAATCAGCCAAGATGGGAATCGAGCCCACGCCCGAGTGCAACTTCGGATCAGGAGGCAAGTACCTCACTCAACCGAGTTATGCCAGTGGCTGGCAATTCTTCTTAGACAGTGACCCAGTTCCTGTTTCTCTTCCTGATGAGTTTCAGCATTATTCTTTCTTCACCCACTCTTTCTAGCACAGCTTCATTTCTTTTTTGTCCGTCTATTTCACATGTTCCATTCTTCTCCATATCCACATTTCAAATGCTTCCAGCAGTTTCTCTTCACTTCATCGCAATGTTCATGTTTTTCTCCATACAAAGCCACACTCTACACAAAGCACTTCACTAGTAACTTTCTTAGTTCTTTTTTTAAGATGTCCACAGAAGATGCTCCATTGTCTATTAAAAGCTTCTCTTGCCATAGCTATCGTCCTTTCGACTTCCTGGCAGCAGCTCATGTTACTATTTATAATACACACCACGTATGGCTACTTGTTGTAATAATATAAAAATAAAATTGTATTAATGCTAAAATTAATCAAAGTAATGTGAATAGAAATACGCGGAAGGTTATGAATAATGACGCATGCATGCATTCCTGGCTGGGAACCAAATAGCACATGTATTATCAGGTAAAATGGAAAGAAGCTCTTTTGCATTGCAATTTCAGTAATTCATAGAAATAACTGCTGAAAAAGTATTCAGATGAAAACTATTTTAATGATCTATAACTGTCATAAAAATGAGCTTTCTGTATATTTTCAAACAATGTTCCCATTGAATAATTTCGAAGGAAAAATTGTTCCGGGGCTGGGTATGGAACCCGGGACCTTTGGTTAAATGTACCAACGCTCTACCAACTGAGCTACCTGGGAACATCAATCCAATTTTTCCCTCTACATCCACAGACCTCAAAGTGGGCTGACAACGTCAAGCAACCAACACGGAGTGCACACTTACTCTGTGTGACTTAAATTGTGGTTTTCTGTTAATGAACATTCAGTGTATTATGCAAATCAAGCATTCAGCCCACTTTAAGGTTTGTGGATATAGAGGGAAAAATTGGATCGGTGTCTGGTAGAGTTCCTGGGTAGCTCAGTTGGTAGAGCATTGGTACATTTAACCAAGGGTCCCGGGTTCGATACCCAGCCCTGGAACAATTTTTCCTTCGAAATTATTCAAATCAATTTTACAGGGAGTTATACCTGAAAGCTTGATTTGCAATGTTCCCATTATTCCAATGTGGAACATAGGGCTCTCAGGAAACTCCTTCATTTGACTCTATATATATATATTTTACACATTCATAATGATTGTAAATACTGGAAGGAAGATATCTTGTGTCAACCGAAAATATCGTATCTAAATAAGCTGTGAATTTACTTGATTATTTACATAACTGCACCCCATTTTCTTAAGGTCGTGATTTGGAACCTGGAAGAGAAGGTGGTTCTTGGTTGGTTCTTTCTACAAAAGGTCGAATTGCAGTGCTTCTGAATGTGACAGGGGAAAATATTAAGGATCCTTCTACCAAAATTGGCAGAGGTTTTCTCGCAGTTGACTTCGTTACGAACAAGGAACAGAAAACACAGGAAGAATATCATGAAAAAATTTCTCTACATGGTTACAAATACAGTCCCTTCAGTCTTGTTACTATTGACATTAGGTAAGTTTTCTTATCAGAAACATTGATAGTGTTGATATGTATCACAAATGTCCAAATACGAAATCTTCTTACACATAAAACCTTAAAATAGTAATATGAAATATTCACTCCCTCGCCCAAGAAAGGATACTTTGATCTATTTGTAATAATTTTTAGCATCGAAACAAAGTTACACATAACAATTACTTATACATATTATCTATTATTGTATTACTTTAGATTTCTATATTCTAAGTGGAAATCAGGGTTTTCTTTCTACTTTTTGGGCATGTACTATATGTATACAAGATACATATAGTCCATTTTATTTCATGGAGTGCAGTTTCTTAGAAAGGACTTTGCTGACAGACCTTCTACTGCCCCCTACTAATTGGTTGTCATAAATAAATGTCTTCCTTACTGTGACGAAAATCTTATCTTCGCCTGTTAGTAATGAATCACAACTCTTGTTCAGAAGAATTGACAAGCTCCTGTCAAATCCAAGTGGAAACAGAGTTGCCACATCTTTTCCGAATTCCAAGAATCTCGTCAACACGAGAGTATCATTGAGAGTGTATTCTGTAGTATTCATTGAGTGGTCAGCTCGTGATATTACATTCTCTTCTTCAAAACACATGGCGTCCAGATGGAGATGACAGCCACGAATCCTCTCATTTCGAGGGATGCCAGGATTGTGGCAACTGTGCAATGTTGGGACGAGGGGATAGAATGGACTGGTCAGAGGTGTTTGTGTAGGAAGTCATAAATCTGTAAGTGGATGTTCAAAAGAGCCACCGAACTGCACTCCAGGATATGTTGTTGTTGTTTTCTAATGCCAGGCGTTTGACAATAAAGTCATTTAACCTCTTGCACTCCAATATTTTTCAAAGATATTATCATGGCCAGCCACTGAAGCACAGATTTTGAGGTGTTCCGAATCCATTTCTTGGTTTGAGTTGCATAATGGGCAGTTAGGGGACTGATATATTCCAATTCTATGCAGGTGTTTGGCCAAACAATCATGGCCTGTTGCCAATCTACAGACGATTTTCGTGGTAAATCGGGAATTAACTGTGGATTTTGATGCAGAGAGTTCCATTTTTTCCCTTGGGATTGAGTTATCATATTTTGTTTGTTGAAGTCTAAGTATGTAGATTTAATAAATCTCTTCACAGAGTAATACGTAGATTTAGTAACAGGTCTGTAAGTAGCAGTGCTGCCCTTCTTTGCTAAAGCATCCGCATTCTCGTTTCCCAGGATTCCACAATGGGATGTAATGATAAGATATGTTTTCATTATATATTTCAATTCATGACTTCTGTTTTCTAAAAAAGCATATCTACTGGATAATACTGAGCGTAGTCCAAGATGCACTCCAGGATATAAAATGGACTATACCATTATAGACTATGAAGGCTCACAGGGTAGCAGAAGGTTAAGTTCCCACTTTTTCTTTAGACAATTGGCATTAGTAGCAGCAGAAATGTTAGTCCTGTGTGCCTGCTGTCTTTAACCTTCCAGACATATCCCGAATACTCACTTCTGTTAGAGGTTGAATAAACTATAAGATCATAGTGCAATTTATTGGAAGGATTAAGTCAAAGAAGAAAATCTATGATCCTATTGAGAATTGAACCCACAATCTTCTGGTGTGCAGTGCATTGTCTTAATGCTACTGCACATCCCACTACATGTATATATTTAACTACCATTACTATTCATAACAATGAATTTTGTCAAGGTGGTACTGACTTGATGATACACAATATGTTGTACTATTACGCCTTTCTGTAATGATAAGATATGTTTTCATTATATATTTCAATTCATGACTTCTGTTTTCTAAAAAGGCATATCTACTGGATAATACTGAGCGTAGTCCAAGATGCAACAGGTAATTTCATTTTATTTTTAACAAATAACACTAAAGCATCACAATTAGCACACAATCCACGTGAACATGAATCAATATTTTTTTTTGTCATAGAATTAATGCACTGAAAATTATTTCACCTTTTATGCAAAATAAAACTTTGTATCTCTTCTCTGCACCTTCATTACACATTTGCATTTTCACTACAGCGTGGCTTATGACTTGTATTAGGCTGCTGTTTGGGTCTTGAGAAAAACGGATCTGATCCAGGTTTGTATTGAAAGTCTTTTTTTTTTTTTTTTTTTAAAGTAATGTCATATTGCAAAACATTACTCCTATGTTTTTTACGAAAGCACATTATCAGAAAAATAGTGTCGGGCATGTTGCCTATATGCAGAGATTTCTCAGTTCTACAGCAGTCAGCGCTCAGGACAGACGTGTGCGAGAAGCTCTGTTAGTTAGAAGGCTATATAGTGAGGTCATAGACCGGAGTGTAGCGAATTCCGAACAGAAAAAATGGAGGTTACAATGAAGGAGTTGAATGATAAAGTCGAGGATTTAAGCAGGAAGATGGAAGAAATGCAGCTAGAAAACATACAAATGAAGAGGAAATTAAAATTCTGGGAGGATAAGCAGAGGAAAAAGAACTTAGTATTTTTCGGCGTAGAAGAAATGGAACAGGAAAAGAACGAGAAAACGTACGACACTGTATTCAAAGTGTGCTGGGAGGTTTTCAACATGGATGTGAGCGACGGACAAATTGAAGAAGCCTACAGGGTCGGAAGAGGGTTGAATCGACCTATCGTGGTCAAATTCAAAAACATGTTAACTAAGGAGAAAATTCTGTATAGAAGAAAGTGCTTAAAAAACTCAAACATTCGACTCGAGTTGGACTATGATTATGAGACGAGATGTAGAAGAAGATTGTTGCTACCGTTTATGTGGACGGCTAGGAAGAACGGACATTTCGCCAGGCTGTATGGAGATAAATTGAATATCAATAGTGAGATTTTCGATCTAGAATTTTGTTTAGAAAATTTGAATCAAAAGGAATTGGAGTCCGAGGTTATAGAAGGAAACAGGAGGGACTTGAAAATGAAAATGAGGAAGATTATAAACAAGCAAATGGGCGGAAGAAGTGAGATTAGTAGCCAAAGAAGTGTGGCAGAAGTTTCAAGAAGGAATTCAATTAGCTCAGGACAATCCGAAGCGAGGGCAGTAACCACACAAGGAATGTCTGAAACAGCAAGTTCAGGAAGAATGGAAGCTGACACGTATGACGTCATTGAAAGGAGAGACGCGTGGTCGCAAATAAGTCCTTCGTCACCATGCAAGCAACAGTCACTGAAGACTGCTGACAATAGCGGAAGGGATAAGATGACGAATCAGCTGACAGCGGGAAGAGTAGGTCATAGAAAACAGGTCAAGAAGGTGGTTAAGAAGAAACAAGCAAGACGTCCGGAGCCGACAAAGAGGGGAAGTAAAGAAGATTTGGGTAGTCCATCTACTGGTGAGGGAAAGGAAGGAAATAAGGAACCACAGAACTACAGTCTACGAAGTTGGTGCTTAAGGGGGGTGGAGTGATAAAAGTGTGGCAAAAGACATAGAAACAATAAAGTGAGTGTTCAAGGAGTAAGAGTAACTAGCAAAACAATCGGAGAGAGAATGTACAAGCAAATTAGTGAATTAGTGTCCAGAGAAACAAGAGTTGATAAAGGAAGTGACTAGAGAAAATTAGAAGTGTTTGCTAATAGTAATTGATAGTGAAATGTTACTAATATTGGAGTGTCGACTAAGTTAGTGTACAATCAGGGAAATTGAAATGATAGGAAGACAGCAAGTATTTTAATGTAAGTTTACAAATGAATGTTGAATTTACTTACAAAAATAGTGGCAAACGGAAAATTTATCGGGGTGAAAGGGAACAGTTAACAAAATAAACATGTGATTCACTGTTTAATGAAGAAATAGGGGATAAGAATGATGATAGAAGTGAGGAGAGGTAGAACTGATTGTAAATTAGTGATGAAAGTGAATGGGATGATTAAATAGTGTTAGTAAAAGTTAGTTCAAAATTAGGGAAATTTTAGACGATAGGAAGTAAGGGGAGAGGTTAGAAAGCAAATTGAGAGTATGTATTATAGTAACAGAGGTAACAAAGGTAAAGCAAGATGACTGCACACGTCAATGAAAGTTTATTGTAATTAGAAGGTAATGGGGAGCACGAATACAGAGATGTGGTGGCGACCCATTACCAAATAAGAGTTGTAGAAATAAATATATCAATACCAATCAATATCAATATGCAGAGATTTCTGTTCTTATTCAGTATCTATGAGTCAATTGATCCCCTTGTAATTACGCACATGGAATTGATATTTTTAGTACAAAATTACTGCGTCTGTATTTGGAGGAGAAAAAGACAATTTTCTTCAAATAAAAATCAAACGATTTTCTTGATTTTTGTATTAACAGAACAAACTGAGAAATACGAGTATAATGGTACAGTTGGTATTAAAAGAAAACATTATTAGTTATTACACACAGAATTATTTCCACTCTGGACTGCAATTTCTGTCTAAGCTCTATCACCATCACAGAAAAGACCACACGGCATACAAAAAAAAGTGTCACTTTTCCTTTTCTTAGTCATCTAACATGTAGGCTAAAGTCCACAGAAGCAATTAATTTACAACTTCCTTTTCAACAGGCTGATTTCACACTACTGCTAGTTGTTAGGTTTTAAAATTTATTATTTACGAGTTTATAGGTTTTATGGAAGAAATTAAAATTGCATGACATACCACTGTGGCTTCATTACATTAGCAAATCATACATTTAGATCTTTTAGCATGACACTGAAAAAACGAAATGCTATTGAGGGACTTCCAGGCGTAAACTCTCTTCTGTGTCCTATCAAAATTCTTTTTAAAGGTTGAAAAACTGCAATCCATGTTACAACAGATAAGACATGCGAACTTCATGTCACCGATTTACTATGGATTCCAACATTGTTTCTTGCACTTTCTCTCTGCAGGAAAGATGATTCATTTGTTCCATCTTTCTTAAATCTAGATAGAACGCCAAATCAGACTAACTTCTTGGTTATGAATGTTGCAATTGGTCCAGGAGCCATTTTGTTGTTCCTTACTTCCAGGATGACCTAAAGTGCTTCATATCGTTGGAGAGTAGCACCTTCCAACTTCTTTATTGCACATAGTAGGTGAAAGAAATTCGCCTTTATGTAACTCTTGTGCAGCTGATACTGAGTGCAGAGAAGAGGAAGACCTACACAATGCTGGTCACATTAAGAGCATCTTAAGATACAGAAACAGGCTCAACTGAGCCTAAACTTAAATGGTGCATGATGATGATGAAATTTTATTTGATATATATATATTTTTTTTATCTTTATATCCTATCTCCTCTCATGTTACATATTAAATTAAAGTCCATCAAATAAGCTTTAAAATGCCCACGTCTGTTTCTCATCTGATTCAGAGAAAATGATACCAATAATCAACTATTTAAGGATACAGGAATTTTTTTTATGAAAGAATCAATACTTAATAACATTTGGAAAAAAAAGGCAGGAATTATTTTTATTATTCCCATAAAGTCACTAGATATAGCAAGTTTTATCTAAATCTCAGAACATCAGAATCAGTGTGTTGATTTGACATGAAATGCCTCTATTAAAATTTTTTAGATTTTGAGGAATCAAGTTAAATATTAAGAGTTACATTAGAAAAGGGCTAAACTTCATTATCATGGTAACTTTATCATATACCGGTAAGTAGTCTTACAATTAATGCATTACCTATTTTTCTCTCGCTCCAAATTATTAAACTGGTAAGTGAAAATGCATGACATGAAGCACTCAATCTGTGCAGTCAGGATTCAAGTAATCTTTCATTCCTTTAGCAGTAAATAAAATTAAAAATAACTTTTGTCTGAAAACCCTTTAAAATTTATTATATTTGTATCTACCGTCAGAAAATAAATACCTATCCTATTTATTGGAAACTTTTCCAAATTAAATCAACTATGCTGTTTATTAAACCTAAAACTAATTCAAGAAGAAGAAGAAATTTAAAAGATCTGTAGATACATACATTCCTGGAACACATTTCCTAACCAAGTTCAGCTCTTCACTTCAGGTACATTTTTCAGAAAGTATAAATTTAATAGAAAAATAAGTACATATTAAGTAGTGGATGACTGTGTTCTTCTGATTTATACAAATATTATTTCAACTGAAGATTTACTAATGTTGTCTAATGTATGAAATCCAGTGCTTTTTCTCTGTCAGAATATGCTGGGATGGTATTCTGGCACCTTTTTGTTTTATTTTTCATCATGAAACCAGAGAAATGTGTTAATAAGTTTTCTTTGAACGCCACATAGGGCTAGAAAGTTTTAATGTTGGACGAAAAGGAGGTTAAAACGACACTGGATAGTAATCATCTCCCATTCTGTTACATATTATATCCTACACCGAGTTCCAGCACCTTCTTCTCCAGAAGAAAAGCACTGATGAAATCTACGAAAAAAATATATATTTTTGTTACACAATCAGTCGGATTTCAAACTTTTTCTATTATTATTATTATTATTATTATTATTATTAGCATTACAATCTTTTTCTAGTATTAACAATCTTAAAATGTCATATTAAGAAGACACTATGGTGAAAAATTAAGAAAATCGACTTAAAAATTTATTGTGACTCTCTCATAAAACTAATTAATTTATGTTCCCATGTCTATTTTGAAGCTTTTGAACTAATATGAACTAAAAATTGTGACGCAAGGAGCCTTTTTAGTGACGTCAATATAAAATACATTTAAAATATTATTTCAAAACTATTACCCCTAATGGCATCAAATTTTGTACACATAATAGTACTGTATGCATGTTTATGTAGTTTAAAATTCATAAATTTTGGATGAAAATTGTAAAAGATTTAAAACTCACACAAGTGTCCCCTTAATCAGAAGGTAACACTATCAGTTATAACGATATTACCTAGGAGGTACATTAGCACTAACTCTGTATAAAAGGAAAACATAAAATTCAAATGCAAATATCACTGATAACGTACTTACAAAATGTAAGAAAATAAATGATTTCACATAATATAACATTGTTTCAGCTCTGAGAACATTAATGTACAGCAGTATTCAAATGCTTCTGGTTCCAAAGACCACGCAGAGAATGTTGGTTCGGGACCAAGAGGATGGGGAAACTGTCTTCTTGATAATCCATTCCGTAAAGTGACTGTTGGCACATCCCGTTTTAAGGAAGTTGTGGAGACCTATGGGACAAAAGAAAATAAAGACAAGTTGATTCAGGAACTATTAGTATTGCTCAAATGGGAAAAGAGGTTAGAGGCAATATACATACATACATACATACATACATACATACATACATACATAAATGTTCTGTCCATAGGCAGGTCTTTCACTTCAAACCCAGCATTCTCCAATCTTTCCTATTTTCTGCCTTCCTCTTAGTTTCCGCATATGATCCACATATCTTAATGTCGTCTATCATCTGATTTCTTCTGCCTCGAACTCTTCTCCCATTCACCATTCCTTCCAGTCCATCCTTCAGTAGGCAGTTTCTTCTCAGCCAATGACCCAACCAATTCCTTTTCCTCATCCTGATCAGTTTCAGCATCATTCTTTCTTCACCCACTCTTTCCAACACAACTTCATTTCTTATTCTGCCTGTCCACTTCACACGCTCCATTCTTCTCCATATCCACATTTCAAATGCTTCTATTCGTTTCTCTTCATTTTGTCTTAATGTTCATGTTTCTGCCCCATAGAATGCTACACAGAGCACTTTACTAGTCTCTTCCTTAGTTCTTTTTCCAGAGGTCCGCAGAAGATACTCCTTTTTCTATTAAAAGCTTCCTTGGCCATTGCTATCCTCCTTTTGACTTCCTGGCTGGAGCTCATGTTGCTGCTTATAGTACATCCCAAGTATATGAAGCTGTTCACTTGCTCTACTGCCTCATTTAGAATTCGCAAGTTTACCTTCTTTATTTTTCTTGAGACAACCATGGTCTTCGTCTTGTTTGCATTTATCTTCATCTCATACTATTCACAGCTGTCATTTAGGTCCTGTAGCATATCCCTTAGCATCGTCTCCTCTTCTGCTAACAACGCCACATCATCAGCAAATCTTATGTACTTTATTCTTCTTCATCCTACTTTTATCCCCCCTATGTTCTGAAAACAATTCTTCACCAAATCTTCCAAGTAGATGTTTAAGAGAGTAGATGATAAAGGGCATCCTTGTCGTACTTCTCTCCCTATTTCACTTCCTTCGGACATTTTTTCTCCTATCTTGACTTCGACTCATTTCATATATAGGTTACAGAACAATCACCTGTCTTTCCAAGCCACACTTATTTTCTTCATGATGTCCATCAATCTGTTCCAATCCACTCTGTCAAACTCCTTTTCTAAGTCCACAAATACTATATACACTTCTTTATTCTTCTCTAGTATCTTTCGCCAGTAGAGGCAATATTATTACATGTCGATCAGAGATCTATCAGAGTATATCGAAAGATACAGAACAATATCAAGGTTATTAAACTTAACTTATTAGATGTCGATGAGAGATATAGAGCACAAAAATATAATTCATATTCAAAATTTTGCACAATTACTTCTTTACCAAAAATTGAAAATAAAGACATTTACATTTATAATTGATTTTGAAAATTTGAAACAAACAAAATGAAAGATCCAAGAAATTAAAGCAATTGATAGCTGTAGAATATATATTTAAGTCTCAGTAGAATATATGTTTAAGTCTCAGGCAAATTTCCTCGTTCCTTTAATATTAACTCTGACAAGTGTGTTGTATGTTGTCCTATAATAGCCATTTTCCTGATCCTGTTCTTCAACAACGACTAAAACAGCTAACTCCTTCTGTGATAGAGAAAACTAGTTCAGTTTTCATCAACATTCCAGAACGTGGATATGGTACTAGGTAAGTCACTTTAAACTCTGTACCTTTAATATTAGAAATGCAAAATAAGCATGAATTCATTCTAAGTGTCATGAAGCAAATATATTCAACAGCTTAGACAAAATGTATGGACAATGTGATTTACTTTTTTAATATGTACAAATGTGATTTTAAATATACAGTTCAATTTACTCGTAAAGAAAGTTGGCAAATCGCATTTAATACTTACAAATACTTAGTGCATCCATTTACGTAACCTAGGAAATATTACGATTTTGAGTTTGATAATTTTCGTTAGGTTTATATTTAATCAAAATACAGTACACAGTATTAACAATAAGCATTTTTAATCACTAACTGACCTAATTCAGGTGGATGTAATCATAATGTAGTGTATAGTAAACTGTCTACAATACATCAGCATACAATATGGAGAGTGAATTTAAATTGAAAAAATAATTGTAATCTGGATATTTAAATAAACTGTTGAAAAGGGTGGCCGTTCATTTGGAACAGGCTTCAGTTCTTTTGTGCATATTATCGCATTATATTGTACCTAATTCCAATTTACAGTTTCGTCCTCCTTACTTGAAAACAGCACAGTGACTGATGTTGAAATAATTCTATACCTACTCTATAACAGGGTACCTTACATACTGTAAATTCAATCTTCACTTCTGCCTGAGCCGCACAGATAAATTTACTCAGACATGCTATCTACTGTCTGTCCAAGTGGTTATGTCGCAGGATCGTAGAAAGGGGAGGGGAAATCACGTGACAATTAATTACTTAACGAAGTCCTTTTATTTAAGTTGTTTTAAACAGCTATATAATATTACATAGGCGTCGAATTCCTAACAGCCCAGCCACTAGCCTTTACTGAGGGGCCAGCAGAAGTGGGTGGAAAAAACCAGATGTGACAACTTAACCAAATGACATGCAGTACCTGTGCGAAAATATGATTCAATAATGAATGCTTTTTCTTCACTGGAAAACACGACCATATTTCTGGAACATACTATACTCACTCACTCAGTACTGTTTACTATGACTGTAAGATGACTGATTGCTTATAAGGCGTTGGTTCTGTGTAGAGAAAGGGCGGAAGTTCATTAGTACAAGAGATGGGAGTGATTCTCTCATGCTTATATATATTTTCAGCATCTGAAAACCTTTATCTATTACAGAACAATGACAGTACAAATATGTGTTATCACATAAGTCTGACTAAAAAGAATCATTAACCAAAATTATTTATTTTAATAGAAGATCAGTTTAGTTTATATTAAACGATATGTCTTTATTTGTTCTGCTTTAGGACTCACAGCATCATACTGATTGATGGAGATGGTAAAATAGACTTCATGGAATGGACTATGGAAGAACCCATCGATCCACAAAACCCTTCATGGACCTCCATAAAATTCTCCAGTCAACTAAAGAATCATTAATGCAACCTAAATTTAATTCTGCATAGATAACAGAATCTCTTGGCAAATATCTGCATAACTAGCTTAAAACTAATTTACAAGCCATAACAATATGCCATAACAACTATTAACAAATGTAACATAGAATTGTAAAAGAAATATTTATAATGTAATTCAAATAAAAACACTACTAAGAAGTAACATTTTACGGGTACAGTATTGTGTGTGAACAGTATCAATCTGAATATGTACTTAATCTGGTATTTTATTGTATGGAACTGTTAATAACTTAATAAGAATCAAAAATATTTCTAAGATATTAATTTTATATAAATTATATCAAATATAACCTAAGTTTAATTAGGGTGTGGTGCTATTAACTCTTCCTATTCTGAAATTATGCATCAAATGCAAATAAATAACTATAAATACTGAATTTTCTATATGCTGCTTATTTTTTGTCGTGAGACTACATTCCTTTTTTGAATTTCTCTTGCAATGCTTGACATGATATATTGATAACTGAGGAGCTCAGTCCTACATGGGAATACTGCAGAAGTTCATAACAGAGGTCCTAGATGGCAATACTGTATATGGTATTAAGAATAGTGTAGACAAAAAATACCTCCAGTGGAAAAAAATATAGGCCTATAATAATCCCAATATATAAAAAAGAGGATGCAGTAAGAGGGAGACGTCAAACAGACATGTAAATGGGTAATTTTAAAGTATGTTTATGGAATTGGGGTTGGGACATACTAAACAGGAAAACGTGGTAATGAGGAACGGGATTCCACTGTAACTGTCGGATTATTGAAGAAAATAAAAATCAACAGGAATGTAATAAAAAAAATCAAAATTACATTTACTTTTCTATAAATAAATTACGAAAAACAGGAAGCAGTATGAATTGTACAATGGAATTACAGTAAGGTTGCCAATCTTCCTCATGTTAGTGGAAAATCCTGATTTCCATAATATCTGCTTCTTTTTTCACATCCTATTCAACAATGGGAAAATCTTTTTCCCAACATTCATCCAATATCTGTATTGAAGCTTTTAATATTAAGGGAAAAAGGGATCCAATTTAATTCAGAATACAAATACAAGCCTACCTTTTACATCTATCAACAGACTAATTAAAAATAAATATAAAATGAAGCAAAACCAAGCACTATGTAGCAAAGCCAAAGGTAAAAAATGGAGCATTTTTAATAAAAAAAAATCAGAAATTATTCCATAAATCCCACGTAAATCTGCAGTAGCAAAATTCAGCCTGCTTACAGAACACGATTATTTGGCCAAACACTTGAATAAAATAGGAATTTATACAAATCCAAATTGCCCTCTATGCAACAAAGAAGAAGAAATGACTGAAGATCATCTACAAACCTGTGAAGTTCTACCTGATGGATCCACCACAGAGAAATATTGGAGAGCAAGAACGCAAATGGCTTCGTTGCCAAACCCCGGCATTAGATAACAACAACAACAACAACATATTAGGGGAATGTGTTCAAAGCTCACGCTTAGAATTAATGATGAATAAATTGCAGTTCAAATACAAGCAGCAATTTGAACAGGGTGCTGCTTGCGAAACAAAACAGAATTCAGATTTATTGAACAAGATTTTTTCGCTGCCAAAACTTCCAAAATGGTCCTGAGATTTCCTCAGCCTATCAAATTGAGTACTGGGTCTTTCATGGGGTAAAAGGCAGAGCATGGAACCAATCACACCTTATTCTTATGCCTAGGTCAAATGGCATGGAGCTCTACCTCCATGCCCCACAAGTGTATATAAGTGAAGGAGGGAAGGAAGCCAGAGGTTCTATCCATCTGCTGCCCATACACAATTTTACAAGGTTCAAGCTTCAGGTTACATCTAAAAGCTATACCGACATTTGGTTTAGAGAAGTTGACAACCCTAAATCATGGTAACATACAATAACACAGTAGAATCACTGCAATGAAGGGAATACAAAAGGGCCACCTACTGGGGATGATGAAAGGTGAGCATATTTTGTTACACAAAGGCTTATGTAGTGCGACTAAGTTCTCAACATCTGTTCAAAATTATGAGTCGTACCTGTGTATTCACAGACTGTTATTGTATGAAGAGAAGAGCGCAATGAAGACAGACAGGGAAGATTCTTTGCACACGTGGAAAATTCCTTGAATTCCTGCTAAAGCATTTTCCACAAATGAAGTTTCCTTCTTTGAGCAAGAAAAGAATCATGTGCACATGCTTTAAAAGTTTTATTCTGCTTACGTTTGTAAAAATTGTGTATATAGTAGCCCTATTATTAATGTCAGAATAATTAAATCATGTGTAATGCATTTAGTAGTAGTTTAGATAGATATCTTAAATGATTTTTTTATGGAGGTAGTAAAATGAAAGCTCTTTCCCCATGATATCACAGGAGAACAAAGATATACATACAGAGAAAAGCAATATGAAATATCACACATTTTATGAAATATTCACAAACAATTGAATCATTAAAATACTTACAGACTGAACTATTAAAACACTTCACTGACAGAGCTTTCCTGGTCACTATTATTGATATTGTCCAGATCAACATCAGAATTTTCATCTTCTGGCATAACTTCTCCCTCATCTTCTCCTTCACTGTGCTCAGTGGCGGTGTCCTGAGGAAAAGCAACATGTACACAATTATATATCGCTCCTGTGCTTCCAAAATCTACTATATGCATTTATACAGATTTTTCAGAGAAAGAAAAAACTTTATCACTCTTAATTCCCTTGATTTTCAAAGCTACTTTCAGTATAATTTCATCATTTTTTATTTAATGACTGAAATTATATTACCGAAAATAGTTTTGAAAAATCAAGGGAATTAGAAGTGGTATTTTTTCTTTTTTTTTTTTTTTTTCTGAAAAATATATTTAAATGCAAAAAAAAAAAAATAATAATACTAATAAAAAAATAAAATAAAAGGTAACAAAGGTATTAAAAATAACATAATACATATAAATGACAACTTTTTTCACGAAATGCCTACTGAATTGATAACCTATTACACAAAATACCCACCGAAATAGTGGCAAGTTTATTGCCAAAATCACCCATTTTATTTCAACAAAAAAATACAGTCCCTAGCAATGCATAATATAAACAGTAAAAAGAAGTGTGCCCAGCAAGTGAATGCTTTGCTCATTGCAAAGATGAGCAGCAAACAATCTAGGAATGGTAGTAAATTGTCGTGTTCAAATCCATTATACTATTATTACGGTATTTTTCAAATATGCTATTTTTACCACGTTTCAAATACCACCATAAGAAAAAATTTCGAGCTGTTAAATTGTGTGAACACTATCACTAGATCGGAAGATGATGCATCTGAGGAAGAACCTTTGCAAAATCTACAGAAGTACTTGCAACAGATAGTGTTCTGTCATATATTACATGATATTCATGTATGGATTTTATTTTAGTAGGTTATTTTATGACGCTTTATCAACAGCTTAGGTTATTTAGCATCTGAATGAGATGAAGGTGATAATGCCGGTGAAATGAGTCCGGGGTCCAACACCGAAAGTTACCCAGCATTTGCTCATATTGGGTTGAGGGAAAACCCCGGAAAAAACCTCAACCAGGTACCTTGCCCCGACTGGGGATTGAACCCCGGCCACCTGGTTTCGCGGCTAGACACGCTAACCGTTACTCCACAGGTGTGGACTCATGTATGGATGTGACACTCTTCAAGAACTGTAAAAATTTAACAGCTACAAATCTGCCACTACGATACTGGAAAGCAAGAAGGCAAATTGAACTTCAATATGCTGAGCATTAGCAACCAACCAACCAACCAACCAACACAATATTCAAGAGCTGAAGAACAAGATTCGGCGTGAAATTAAACACATTGGTCAGGAGTTAGGTGCTCATGTCATGCAATGGTGGTTCTAGATGGTTAAAACTGGGGGGGCCAGATTGGAACAGAAAGCAAATGATGTCCATGTGCAAAAAAAAATTTAAAGGCTGGCCAAAGTGTATGCCTGGGCTAGAACCACCTCTAATGTCATGACAAGTTTCCAGAAGAGACTTCAGCAGTACTTTGCAAATGGAAGTCACCTGAAGGATGTGGTTTTTAAAAGTTACTTCAAATGCGTAAATAAACAAATTCTGAAAGTATAAATAAGCTAATAGGGTGTGTAAATACATATTTGATTCACTTCATAAAGTTTTATCGTACTTTATATAAGTAATGAAAGAACTTTAATTAATGAAGATACAGTAAATAAAGTGAATAAAACAGATTATAACTGTGTTAAATCGAAAGTAATCAAGATGATAAAGATTGAATAGGCAAGAAATATTCATGATATTATTTTTAACTGTGATACATACCTGTGTCAGAATTTCGTCCCCTTGAACTGTTTTATTTTTTAGATTTCCCATCCAAAAGGCGTCAGAGCTATTATTTGCAACAAGCATACCCTTCACTTTGAAGACAAGCGTCTCGAGGGTTTTACGTACAAGTGGCACGTAACTTGTTAATCCTGCAGATTTTTCTATCTGTAGAATAAAACAAGTAGTTATTATAAAGCAATGGAAAGAGAAAAAAAACTTCTTTTTTTATAAATAACATGAATAATTTGATGTACTGTGAGGAAGTGTGTCAGCACGAAGTTAGGAATTATATACCAGCACTTTTTTCTGGTTAAGACAGAAAGCAAGAACAAGTTTCTCTCAAAGAACCTTTTCACAAAATTCACCCAGTGACTATTCTATTTTTGTGCAATGTGGTTCTTCATTGGCTTCTTGAAGGAAATTGCACATGAAGTGTAGTATGTGTTACTGATTAAGGTACGAAAAATGCAAAATTACGAACATTGGAGCAGTGAATGTAGAAATTAACAATAAAACATTTCTTTTCTTTTCTTGAAATAAACGTGAAGTGAAAATATACAACGAAATGAATGAGATAACACAAACAGTACATTTAGTGGGATTAATTTTTTAATTAGAAGTAACATGTACAGTCTTAGAAAAAAGGTTTTGTCGCATAGATATTTTATAAGTTCCAGAAAGGAGATAGTGCACATGATCAGAGGATGTGCGACCTGGTTCACAAGAGAAGGACTATTTGAGGTAATCAAATTCATTTTGTTTCATTGTATGCCTGATCATGCAAAATGCCTTCTTTCTGGGACTTATAAAGTATCTGTGCAACAATTTTTTTCTAAGACTGTACACTTATTTTAGGATTTAAAGTTTCAGAGGGGAAAAAGGAAATAAATATCAGTAATATCTGAGCATATCATAAAAAATTATGAATTTATGAATTACCTTCGTGCTAATACAAAGTGCATGAAGATATCTTGTGGTAACCTGCAGCGTCTTCAACATGCTAGTAACATTTTCACACTTTGTCTTCAGAAGTGTCTCCATCACTGGCATTCCATGAGACAGGAACAGTTGTAATATGGATTGTGAATGCTATGAAAAGATCATAAAAAGTCGCTGAGATATAAAATTACATAGTCCTATTCAAATAACATGCAATAAATGTAGCAGTTAAACCATCTCTCTGTAAATAAATCTGTTGAATACCTTTATTCAGGTTTACTTTACCAGCATTTTGCATCTTTCAACTATCCCATCCGAAAAGAGTTTTTATGACTAAACAATCAAGGATAATTTATTTAAGCAGAGACAAAACATACGATAACTTTTGAATCTCCAATCCACAGTTAATAATTTTCATTTGGCTGTACAATAAAAAGACTATTCTAACTAGGTACTATATAGCTCATGAAGTGAATTGTCAATCTTTGGGTGTAGATTTACAGAGCCATTCTTTTCACTGTCATCTGCACACTAGCAGTGTCTATACTATTTTCGCTGTAAGAAAAATCGTAATATAAACATAAGCACACCGCTGTCATCCGTGATTGGTTCCCAGTCAAAACACTCTCATGACGCAGGAAAATCTAGTTCGTATTTGGAAACCATAATCTTGTGTTATTTGAAAATAAAAAATTGAATACTAGTTGTTAAATACGATGAAACATATAACTTCACTATGTAAAACACTATGTAAAAGAAAACCTACTTTTATACGAGGCCTGTCTAAAAAGTATCCGACCTTTAGCCAGAAAAAATATTTCAAATACCTGACGGGGTTGGGACCCTAATCCCCTTCAAAGTAGGCCCCTTGTGCTTGCACACACTTAACCCACCGATCCTTCCACTGCCGGAAACACCTCTGGAAGTCTTCTTTTGGAATGATGTTCAGCTCCATCGTCGCGTTCCGCATTATCTCTTCTCTACTCTCAAAACAGGATCCTTTCAGTGGTGTCTTCAATTTTGGAAACAACCAGAAGTCGCAAGGAGCCAGGTCTGGAGAGTAGGGAGGTTGGCGAACGGTTGTAATTCCATGTTTGGCCAAGAAAGTGTGGATGAATGTGCGGGGGCGTTGTCGTGATGCAAGTGCCAGTTGTTCGCCGTCCACATGTCTGGTCTTTTGCACCCAACTGCATCACGGAGTCGCCGGAGAACATCGTGATAGTACTCCTTTGTCACCGTTTGTCCTTCCGGTGCATATTCGTGATGCACAATTCCACGGACATCAAAGAAAACAGTCAGCATCACCTTGATTTTGCTTCGCACCTGCCGTGCTTTCTTCGGCCTTGGAGACTCGGGATGCTTCCATTGCGACGACTGTCTTTTTGTTTCTGGGTCGTACCCGTACACCCATGACTCATCTCCAGTTATCACGGTGTTCAGAAACCCAGGATCAGTGTTGGCGGTGTCCAGAAGGTCCTGTGCAACGTCACGACGGAGGTCTTTTTGTTCCAGGGACAACAACTTGGGCACGAATTTCGCAGCCACTCGGTTCATGTTCAAATCATCACGCAAAATTGCATGTGCAGAATCTTTACTCACTCCAACCTCTTTGGCAATCTCCCGCACGGTCAAACGATGATCTGCCATCACCAAATTTCGCACCCTCTCAACAACAGCTGCACTCCGAGCAGTTTGGGGCCTGCCACAATGCTGCTCACTCTCTGCTGATGTGCGGCCATCCCTGAATCGGTTGAACCACTCCTTAATTTGTATTACACCCATCGCATCTTCCCCAAACACCTGCTGAATCTTACGAATTGTTTGACTTTGAGAATCACCAAGCTTTTGACAAAATTTGATGCAGTATCTTTGCTCAATTCGTTCAGTCATCTTGCGAGAAAAGTAAATCCGACAAACACTTAGAACAGCACCTTACTTGGCGACCACCAGCCAGTGACTGGCACAAGCAAATGCGGTGAAAAAATTCAAGCATGCGCATTACGGTTCCTCCTTCCACCGTGCACAGTGGCGCCGCCTTAGACTCACTACTTTGCGCGGGAAAATTTAAGGTCGGATACTTTTTAGACAGGCCTCGTATATTGTTATGTACTACGAACGCAGATGAATACCAACAGTAATACCGAGGTAGTCTGTTCTTGTAACAAACTAGCGTCACTTGAGCCCATAGTTGTTCACGTAAGCAATTGGTATTGAAGTATGGCTTCTGCATCCTTGGTGTGTGTGGTTATTAAACATAAGAGTGGAAACCCTCTCAAAAGTGGAGAAAAACAAATAGTCTTAAATGTATATAATAAGTTAAGTGAGTTGAATCCAACGTTACCTATTCAGAGCAAGTCAATCAGACCGCATGTTCCAGCTTTTGTGGACTCTCTCGTCATAAATCTTGCCGACAATAGTTCTGACGACTCGATTTGGAAGGAATAACTCCTTTGTCCGGCAGCGATTGACCTTACACCTAAGTTTAAAATAATTTAATTAAAGTAATTATAAAGTAAATGTTTCCTAAGCAAACGAATGCATAGTAGTGAGGTTAGGTCTACTTGACAAGTAACGGGAAATGTTTAACATGAAACAGAATGTACAACAGTACGCGGGAACACATACCGGTACTGAGAATCTATGGCGCCAAACAGCGGCCAATGAAGCCTCACTTCAGTCACGTGCTACTGTTTTACATTAGGATTTTTGTTACAGCGAAAAGATTATACATCAGCTGTCACAAGAGCAGTCACAGACAAGTCACATCTTGCAAGGACAGCAGTTCTCAACACATTCTATGTTTCTTATTTTGCATTACTTCTTGGGTTTTACTCCTGACTGGAGTACAATATGTTAATTGAGTAACAACTAATCTTAACACCACATAAATGTAAGCCCTTACAATATATACTGTACCATTCAGTCTTTTTTTTTTTTTATTTTATTGGGTTATTTTACGACGCTGTATCAACATCTAGGTTATTTAGCATCTGTATGAAATGAAGGTGATAATGCCGGTGAAATGAGTCTGGGGTCCAGCACCGAAAGTTACCCAGCATTTGCTCGTATTGGGTTGAGGGAAAACCACGGAAAAAACCTCAACCAGGTAACTTGCCCCGACCGGGATTCGAACCGGGCCACCTGGTTTTGCGGCCAGATGCGCTGACCGCCATTCAGTCTTCAAAGTATAAAATTAACGAGAAATGACTACAAGCTTTACATATTTTAGTTCTGAAGTAAATGTTGTTGTCAAATGCAATAACATGTTTTTGTGCAATAATAATAATAATAATAATAATAATAATAATAATAATAATAATAATAATAATAATAATAATAAGTGTTAATAAGTGGAATACTCCACTATAGACATTGCGAGTATTTACAAATCTAATAAAATACAAAATATATTCCCTTAATTAGATATAAAATTTAAAATATTAAATTAAAATATGTTGTTGCTGCCAATGCTTATGGAACTTGGATTTCCTCCATTCTCCTACGGGCATCCCAGTAATAACTTTAAATTACAATATAAAAATATAAATAAAATTCTATATAAAACATTGTTAAAACTACTAAAGTATTGTATATTCTGGTTATGACTATCAGTATTACAGAGATAGATTCTATATGATAAATATCTATTCTATAGGCAACATAAAATATATACCTATATATTATTCTACCATATACGTTCCTCATATTCATTTATGCTATACAAAGCCATGTCTATTAACCATTCTTTCATCCGGGACTTAAATTGATTCATAGGTAACGTCTGTTTACATAGAGGTAGTTTATTATATAATTTCAAACCTATATAAGCATAATGCATTTGTGTTTTGCTTAATCTAGCATAAGAAAGTACAAGGACCATATTTCTAACATCTAAGTTATGTTTTTCTTCAATGTACAGTAAGCAAGTCAATATATATACACTGGGTACAGTCGAAACTTTTAATTCCTAAAAATAAAACTTACAAGAATTTGTATCTTTTAAATATTTTATACATGTAATTTCTTTCTTCTGCCATCTAAATATATCATATGATGTATATTTATGTCACAGCACTTCTTTATATGTAATGGTGTACCTCACATTTCTTTGTATCTGGTGCCACCATTAACACATTATTAGCAGTATACGTATACACAAACACTCCAATTTACACTTGTACCTTTTTATTACTCGGTCTAATCTCCCCTTCAATATTTCTCCTACATTTCCTTTGCTATTCAACCCCCCTTTTTTCTCTAACTAATATTCACTAAAATCTCAATTTCACTTTTTTCTATACATCATCATATTGTATTATTTACCCTATTTTTTCCATTGACCTTTTCTCTTATATTCATTCATTTAGTGTTCCAATGTTCAAATGTTAGCACTATTTCCTTGCTGTCACTTATTCAATTTTCTTAACACTTTTTCACTGTTATTATTCACTCTTCCTAATGCCATATAAATGTAACTTCGGCACCGCTGGAGTTATCTCAAAGATTCCGTAATTATGATGAGAGTGAAATAGTGCATTACAAGAGACAAGTAATGCCTTCTAAAAAATTAAACAATTTAATCTACAGAGGTAGATAGCTCTAGCCAATTTTGAGCAAAAGCTTGTTAGTGTGTGTACAACTGGACCACTGGGAGCCGTTTCACTGCAATTGAACCATGACTAGTCATCTTGGCATGTGGAAATCTTATGGACTAGACGAATTTTCGTCCACAGTGCATCCAAGATCATGCTTTAACCACAGTGGAACAATTTCTAGTCATAAAAGGCCATATAATTTTATAATGTCTCTAATTGAGTGTAATTAATTTAACTTAATATTCTACACAGTGAAATATATTTCAGCTTCTTTACAGCTAAAAATGTCTTACTATGTCTGCAAGTCATGTAATATACAGTTCGTTACCAGTGTGTTTGCTTGAAAGAATGTATTATAACGAAGGTCAATGAAAAAATTACTGGTATGTCTTTTTTAACTTTCCTGTCAAGTTTTTATTAAAAAAATTTTTTTTAAAATTTTATTGGGTTATTTTACGACGCTGTATCAACATCTAGGTTATTTAGCGTCTGAATTATATGAAGGTGATAATGCCGGTGAAATGAGTCCGGGGTCCAGCACCGAAAGTTACCCAGCATTTGCTCCTATTGGGCTGAGGGAAAACCCCGGAAAAAAACCTCAACCAGGTAACTTGCCCCGACCGGGATTCGAACCCGGGCCACCTGGTTTCACAGCCAGACACGCTGACCGTTACTCCACAGGCATGGACTCCTGTCAAGTTGTTTACTAATAAATCCAATGTATTACCTTAATATAAGCCAGTCGGTTTGCATGATGATCATGCTCTCGTATGATGCTTGTGAGTGTTGCCATTGTGCTGCACACTGAATGCCAAACTTTAAATTTTGCAGCATTATTTGATGATGATTCTAATGCCTGCTGAGCACCAATTCTTAAGGCATTCCACAAGTTTCGATATAAAATTGGAAAGTTCAGCCTGCAAAATAATTTATAGTAAATTACATAATACTGTGTAATAATTCTATGTGTGAAATACTGTGAGATACGGAAATTAATCATCTTCCAAGCAACGAAAGTTATACAGTATATGTGTGTTATTTGTCCCTTGGACTCCAACTATTTTCTTCAGATGGTGTTTTTTCTAAACTTTATTACAGCTTGGACTTTGATATTATGCAACAAATAACACAGAATTGCCGGAGTTAGTAGATGCCTGTACAGGGTGAACCATAAGTAATGTCATTAATTTTAGGGGGTTATTTTTTGAGGGGGTTTGTAGTGAAAGACCTGCCCTTGGGCAGAAAATTATGAATGAATTCTTCGAGACATTTCAAACAAAAATGTTTAATACAGACCCAGAAACAAAATCTGGGCCATTGAGCATGCGTAGTATGTTGTAACTGGAACTTGGAAAGTACAGGTGGCCCAAATTTTGTTTCTGGGTCTGTACAAATTTGCTCGTTTTTGCTTCCTTTTCGAGATAAAAATTGTTTCATATGAAACATTTCATACCGTTTTCTGGGAAAGTCACTGATTGAATTCCCAATATGCTCAGTCATTTTAAGAGAGCAATGTATTATGATAATAAATGATTCGAAGAATTTTAGTTTTGTTCTTTAAATGTAACATAACCCAGGTCAATGTTAGGGGTGCAGAAAGCTAATCTTCTGGGTGGGGATATGGTACATAACATTTGTGGCCAATGCATAGAATTGGAATATATCAGTCCCCTAACTGCCCATTGTGCAACTCAAACCAAGAAATGGATTCGGAACACCTCAAAATCTGTGCTTCAGTGGCTGGCCATGATAATATCTTTGAAAAATATTGGAGTGCAAGAGGTCAAATGACTTTATTGTCAAACGCCTGGCATTAGAAAACAACAACAACATTTGTGGCCAAACATTACTTTAGCAGCTCAGAGATTTTTGTTATTTTACAGTTAGTAGCATTACTTGTGAGTGATATTTTTTCATTACTAGTAGTGGAGTAACAGCAGAAGTTTCCTTTCACTCCTCACAAAAACGAAATGGATGAGATCACAGTTCTACCATTCCAAATTCTATAAGCCATAATAGCAATAATGTTTATTTATTTACTTATTAAATTGCTATTACATACTTTGTAATAGTTGGAAATGTAGTTAGAGTAGAATCCTTATTCTGTAGATTCTTTACTTCCTCTTCTACCCATTTTGAAGTAGAACCAACGACAGATAGTTTATCATCCACACTGGTTAAATAAGTTTTGACCAGTGCTTCTAGATGACAGTTGTACACTCCACCACTTTCAGGTAATCCATCTAGAGTATGCCACTGTCGAGAAAGAAATCCACGGCATATCTCCACTGAAATACAAATCATAAAGTAAAATGGATTAGATGGCTGGAGTGTATAAAAAATTAAAAAAAGTTTCATTAACAATCTTATGTTAATGCTATCAATTCAGGAGCAAGGGGAGAAATTATTAAAGGTTTTGCTAGTAGTAACAAAATTATGAACTATCATAATTCGGGTGTTACAGAACTTGCTACTTTCCTTCTCTTCATCATTTTTTCAAAAAGTAACATACCATATATATGCGAATACTCCGCACCATCGAATAATCCACACACCCTAATTTTGGTGGGAGAGGGGAATTGACTGTAATTTGTGTTTTATTTACAAGAATTTAATCCTATATAACGATGTACTTCAAAACTAAATAAAATATAAATTTGTTTTAAGAAAAGCGTCATAATCTTCAAATGCTGTTGTAGAAGCATCCAGTACTCTACCTACAATAGAAAATTAGGCAACACTATCTTGGATAATTTTGTAGACTAACGGAGGTCATGATGAATGGTTCCAGCCAATCAGAAAGAGACCATCCAATATCTTATCTCTCATGCCATCTATGCGAGAGATGAAGGACAGTTTTGTTCTACCCATGGTTTGCAAAGGGAAAAGTCCTATTAGTTGTTCGTTGATGATTCAAAAGAATAGTTGGAATCACAGACTGAGAAGAATTGTGAACGAATAAAATTAGAATTAATTCATAATTAATGATTGAGTCAGTGAAATAGACTTTTGAAAAAGAATTGTGTTCCCCAACTATACGCCACACAGACCGAGGTGTGAGGCTGGACAATGCTATAGTGCTGCGTGTTCAGTTCAAAGTGTGTCATGGCTCGCTGTATGTCGTCATATGGCTAGCCGATGAGCCTAGAGAATTCAATCTTCCTATACTTCCGCAGAGGTGTATTACCTATGTGCCAGAGAAGTTGCCTAGCAAGTATGGCGTTCATTCAGAAGAGAACCTACCGATATGTACTGTAACGCTGGTAGTGGCAGGAATGTGAACTGTTTGGAAACACGTACTGAGGTGAGTTTTTTCTTACTGTCGGGATAGGGAGAGGGTTAAGACGATTACTTACATATAGCATTTGCTGACATTAACTTTGACGGTCAACATGGACATGGAGCATTTGATTTGTGTTGTGGAATGTTGCCGTACGCAACCGATGATAACAAATACCCTGGGTACGACTTGGCCGCACAAAACACAGTTCGAAAGAGGTTATGGTAGCACACAGACCGTACAGAATGCCATCTGTTGCTAAGACGTTCAAGTTATACCGTATACGTTCTCAAGTTCAGATTGAACGCCTTGATTAATAGGCAACTTCTCTGACATAAAATCTGAAACTCGCTTCAAACCGCTGACTCACAACAGTGACGTCATGACACACTTTGAAATGAACACCCAGTTATATGGGATCCAATGTTTGAGGCAATGTAATACTATCCTTATTTCAAATAATGCGTGCACCTGTTTTTCTTAGCTAAATTCCGGGAAGATTATGCGTGGAGTATTTGTGTATATACCACGGTATAAGAAAAAGATAACAAGATATCCAATGCAACTGAATATTACCGGTATATCACATGGAAAATTAATGGTAAAATGTTATTCACAAATTGCATTTCTGTATTCTTTCCTCCAGATGAAGCTGATCATTTTACAAAGTTTTGTACAACTGAACTCTGGTAATTTTATCTATACATAATTGGAATTCTAGATCACTTTGCAAAAAAAGAAAAAAAAAAAAGTTTCCAATTCCTGCTTTGATGTCAAAACACTGCCTCTTCATTTCTCACTATAACAAAATGTTCAGGGAACTACAACACATTCTTTTCATTAAATAACACATGCTGAGTTCCCTTTCAGAAGCACTGTTCACACCTGATTTAATTTCAGAAATCTCAATTTAATAGATCCTAACCTAATAAATACAAAACTTCAGCAAGAACTTTTTCCAATGCTTGCTAGTACAGTGTGAAATGTGTAGAAACGAAGTGTTAACGCACTGGCAAAAGAACGAAGTGATAATACCCAACAATCAGAAATAAACATACAAACATCACTAAAATTACTGTTAATTAAATTTCATTAAAATTAATGGAAATGCAAGGAATTCATATCAAACGTTCAAAAGAATACACTTTACATTTCTGTTTATCCATAGACCTGCTGCACTAAAATTTAGACTTGGTATTTAAAAATATGCCTTGCAAATCATATATCGATGGCTAGAAATGATAGCTCGCATCTGTAAATCTGCAAGTGAATAACAAAAATGTTTTAAAAATTAATTTTTCTCAAAATAGACAAACTTTTTATATGTATAATATGTTTCTGCTTTGCAAGATCTTCTACTCAAGGACAAAATATTAGTTAACTTTCCAATTTTATGAACATATTAATAATGCAGTTAATCTAAATAATAGTATAATTAAATTAAATGAGCATTTTTTGTAGACAAGAGAATTCGCTTCTTAGACAATGACATTAATTTGGAATTTTAATTTACATTACACATTAAAATACATAGAAGGAAATGATGCAGAATATAGCAGAACTTACAAATCTCTAGAAACCATGAAGAATTTCATTAAGAAATATTGGATTATAAGGCAGCAAATGAATTATAAAGACCAAAGCATTGCATATTATTTCAATATCACAAAAATTACGAGTCACTTGTTAGAGTTATTAAGTTACTAACCTAGTTTTCTTCTTGGTTCTGCTTCAGCAGGTGCAAAATTCGACAAAATCTGCATAACCCTCATAAGATTTTCGGCAGCTGTCAAATGCAATGTGCGGGTTGCATATCCAAGGAAGTACTCGCAACTGACATGTACCAATTCCTTAACAGACGTTGTATTTGTAGCTTCTTTATTTTGTCTGCTGGCTATTGCACACAAACAATCTGTAACATACAGTTCTTAGTTGTTCACAATGAAACAGGAAGCCATTACCTTTAACTTTTCAACATTTTTTTTGTATTATGATTTCTGTACAGTGCAGTAAATTACAGAATGTGTGGGACAGTTTGTCTTAAGATTACAGCATGCTCACCTCACCAACAAAGCAGAGTTTGTTAATTTCAATGCTGTCTGATGTAACACTGAAATAAACGTGACAGGATTCTACTTGTTCTAATTACATGTAAAATGCCTATAGTTTATAAGACAATGCATTCGTACTTCTTTCATTGTCTTGAAATTTAGTGGATCTATAGAAGCAATGAAAAAAAAAATATATATATATATATATATATATATATATGATAGTAAATAATAAACAACAACTGCCAGTTGTATCATATATTCAAATAAGTAATTATAAATTTGAAAGAGTACATAGATTTGAATATTTGGTCACTGTCTCTAATGATATCTCGGAGAAAATTAAACTAAATGTAGGTTATATAAAACACTTATAAGGCCCATACAGTTGAATCTGTAGGATTTCCAGTCTGTTTCTATGTTACTGTAATTATGATTGGTGTTTGTGATGTGTTCTATGTATATAGAAGTATTGTGTGATTTGGTTATGGCTGTGATGTGTTCATTGTGTCATGTTTGAAATGATCTTCTACATATTCAAACGGAAAACGGAAAAATTAAATACAGTAGAACAATACGAATATACAAACACACAAAAACACACCCACAACATATCCTCAATACACAACTAAATTTCAGAACACACACCCTATTTGACTCCACACTACCGAACATATATGTATGCACTCACCACCAAAGAAACTTCAGAAAAAAAACCGGAAACAAGCAAGGACCTCACTAGTTTCTGAAGATGGCCAAAAATAAAGCCGAAACTAGTCAACTAAGGTACTTTACCAACTTAGTTTCACTTTAACACAGAAAGTTGTTTCTATAACAAATCTTAATTGATAAAGCGTTAAAAATGTGTAATCAAGATATATAACTATAGTGAATTGAAATATTAGCTTTTAGTACCTAAAAATCTGCTCCCAACTCATGAATGAGGATATGTACTTGTATGTTATTATAATTGTTTATTGTCAGTAAATTAAGATCTATCTTATTTTCAAGTGATACAATGATGAAATTTGGCGATTTTTAGTCAAACATGAATATTACGTCTTTTGCATAGACAGAAAGATTTGTTAAATCATCAGCCCTCCAGTCAGGGTTACCACAAGAATTCTGAATACAGAATAGTAATGTTTTTTTTTTTTTTTTCCAAAATCGTTAATTAATTATATATATATATAAAACTAAAATTTCAATTTGGGATTGCCAAAATGTCATAATGACAAAATTATCTTTCTTGAAAATATAAATGATATTGAATAATATGTAAAGAATCCCTAAGAATTTGTAATAGGATGTTTTGTATTAGAAAGACTTCGAATTTTAATTTCACTAATAGTTGATAGGTAGACCGTGGAAGGGAACCTCTCGCTCCAAATAACATACATGCTTCTTTTAGCAAGTTTGAGAAGTTTGGTGACCTTTGCACAATATATCATATCGATGGTGTTTAGGTAAAAGGACTTAATCCTCATTTTTTAAATGTGGATTTTTTTTAGTGTAATTAGTTAAAATTTAATTACAAAACGAGAAGATATGTTTTTTGGCAATTATTTTACATTATTTCATACAAAATAATAAGAATAAGCCCTTTACCTGAACACCGTCAATATGTTTTGACAATAATGTTTAAATGCCTGCACTGCATAAATGTCACAACCACTTCCTTTTAATAAAGGGAAAAGAGTCATTATCTGTCAAATATGAGACATCAGCAATATACGGTAACAGCATACTGGTCGCCATGGAAAACAAGAATGAATGCCTTTTGCCCAGCGGGTATAGCAGATAATTTTATTATCAGCTGTAATCATAAATGATGTACAATGTTTAATTAACAATGTATGCATTCATGTAAGAATGTAATGGTATAATTAAAAAAAAATTATTTAATTGGGTGTGCAATTAGTAAATCGGTAAATTCATTGAACATATAAATTCCGGATTGAAAATTCTTAAATTCTTACCCTTTAGTAAGCTACTGTATGTGTTACTATGAAAACCAGTCCAACCCAGAGTACTAGCCACTGCCTGAAGTAGCATTCCAAAGCATAATTTCACTTCTGCAGAACCTTCTTTAAACATTTCTGGACCATCATGTATACCATCATTTAACTCTAACAGTTCCTGCAAACAAATGACAACATACCTATAAACAGATATAAAATTATGAAGACTCGTGCTCATACACATACATACAATGTATGTGTAGGTAAAATTAACACAGACCTTCTAAAGAGTAGAATTAATTACCAAAGGGTAAGTATTAATGAAAATGCAAATAATGATATTAAAAAATTCCCTCAAAACTGTAATATCAATTAATTTATGAAGTGAAAATATTCGTAAATACATAGCAATCAACATTACTCGAATTTGGCAGTACTTACAAATATACATAAAGATAAATGTTCCTGGAATATTCTTTGCATTATCATTTTGGAAATATTCGTTTTATGTGACATTCATTTGATTATGGTAGAAGTTGATAATTTTTGCAGTTAAAGTTTGACCAATTATACGATTTTGCTTCCTGATTCTCTGATGACTGGTGGTCCTCCAGGTTGAGGGTTGAGCAAAGGGCTAACAACCCATCACCCTAAAAAAACAGCTTGTTACGAATCCATACAATAAGCCTCGGAATGTTATTCATAGATTTCAAAAAGGCATATGACTCGGTTAAGAGAGAAGTTTACACAATATTTTTATTGAATTTGATATTCCCAAGAAACTAGTTCGATTAATTAAAATATGTCTCAGTGAAACTTACAGCAGAGTCCGTATCGGCCAGTTTCTATCAGATGCTTTTCCATTTCACTGCGGGCTAAAGCAAGGAGATGCACTATAACCTCTACTTTTTAACTTTGCTCTAGAATATGCCATTAGGAAAGTTCAGGATAACAGACAGGGTTTGAAATTGAATGGGTTATATCAGCTTCTTGTCTATGCAGATAACGTGAATACGTTAAGAGAAAATCCACAAACGATTAGGGAAAACACGGAAATTTTACTTGAAGCAAGTAAAGCGATAGGTTTGGAAGTAAATCCCGAAAAGACAAAGTATATGATTATGTCTCGTGACGAGAATATTATATGAAATGGAAACATAAAAATTGGAGCTTTATCTTTCGAAGAGGTGGAAAAATTCAAATATCTTGGAGCAACAGCAACAAACATAAATGACACTCGGGAGGAAATTAAATGCAGAATAAACATGGGAAATGAGTGTTATTATTCGGTCGAGAAGCTTTTGTCATCTAGTCTGCTGTCAAGAAATCTGAAAGTTAGAATTTATAAAGCAGTTATATTACCAGTTGTTCTATATGGTTGTGAAACCTGGACTCTCACTTTGAGCGAGGAACAGAGATTGTGTTTGAGAATACGGTTCTTAGGAAAATATTTGGGGCTAAGAGGGATGAAGTTACAGGAGAATGGAGAAAGTTACACAACGCAGAACTGCACTTATTGTATTCTTCACCCGACATAATTAGGAACATTAAATCCAGACGTTTGAGATGGGCAGGCCATGTAGCATGTATGGGCTAATCCAGAAATGCATATAGTGTGTTAGTTGGGAGACCGGAGGGGAAAAGACCTTTGGGGAAGCCAAAACGTAGATGGGAGGATAATATTAAAATGGATTTGAGGGAGGTGGGATATGATGATAGAGAGTGGATTAATTTTCCACAGGATAGGAACCGATGACAGGCTTATGTGAGGGCGGCAATGAACCTGCAGGTTCCTTAAAAGCCGTTTGTAAGTAAGTAAGTAAGTAAGTAATGTAAGATTCTCTGATGAAACAAAACTTGGTCAACTTGGAAGTGCACACACCCTTTCATAAGAAGAATGGAGTGTAATTTATTTTTAACATAAGACATTGGCTTCAGATCAATGGTTCAATGTACACGAAATGGGTGCTAATTCTTGCATTTCTGATAAACCGAATTTGAATGTTTCACAGTTCATGAAATCATATGGTATAAATATTGTAAAGTAAATATTTCATTCATATCATATATTATTTGTCCTTTTGTTTACTGCACTTACATGCAAATAACCTCTACAAATATATATTAATTCACATAGCCTATAGGTCAGGTCATTACAAGCGAATTTTTTCCAAATAATGTTTTTCATTTGGCCAATTATTTATCAATTGAGAACATTGAGATTTTCGAGAAAATTAAATGCAACATGTTGCAACAGTGCACAGCATAAAAGTAGTGTGTACCCTTTCATTTTACTGACATGTAATTGTACCTGAGTTACTCTAGTTGCAATGTTGCCAGCTCTTTCCAGCCATGTTACTACAGTTGAGGAGTGAAATTTGCTCACTTTAAAGGTGATTAATCAAAATCTGACAAATTACTCCTAAAACATGTCAAAAAATAAGTTACTTTAAACGAACCTATAGAAAAATAATAATTTAGAATCAAAAATTAAATGTCATTTTTTTTTTCGAAAACAGCCCATGAAAGTACAAATGTTATAATACTTCTTGTTCATTATATTTCCAGGAATCATACGAGAAGGACTGTAATACATTCCCTTCCATCCTGTATTTGCATGTTTACAAATAATATTACCTGACAATACTGTCCAGTAAGCTCTAGCTTTTTTAAAATATAGGTCAGGAGCTTCATTGCACGGCGAGCAATGACAGGTGAGGCAATGCGATCCAGATTGGCAAATCCAACAAGAGTTGCTTGATTAGTTGTTGCCAAAGAACTAATCCGTTTCACTGTTGAAGGTAGGCAATGATCCAACTTGGTAACATAATCATTTAGCAGGAACAGCAATCCTTTTGGATAAAGTACTGGTTCACCATCCTGTAACACAAAACACTTCCTATGTCTCGTTTTACTCATGGGTACTGCTCCTAAATCTCGAATATCTTTTTCATAATTAACAAAAATCAATTAACATTAAAAGCTGACTCGTTATGAAGTCACTTAATATATTACTCTAGTACAGTAAGTAACCATCTAGCTTTTTCCTGATGTCTGGAAATGTCAAATTTAATTTCTAAGATAGAGGCACTTAGAAGGTGGAATTCATTAACCTCGATAAGTGGTGACAGACGAGAATAATGATTAGCAGAAATGGCTGGTAACTTTTGTCTGGTTTTCTGGCATTCAAAAATAGGATTTTTTTTCCTCCCCACGTATTTGCTTTTGCATTTGTTTATAATGAAGGTCCAAGGCTCTCTATATATTTATGCCCCTTGGCAATACTGGGTGTCTCAGTCTAATGCAGGCTGCATGACGAGGTTTCTTAGTACCAGTTGGCCAAAATGCGTAACACATGTGCAGCAAGTTCTCAGTCTAACTCATTTAACTGTTGTAACAAGGTGTGTGTATTCTTTTAAAAAGTGTCTAATATGGCTGAGTTGAGGTTTTCTTTAGAACATCGTATGTTCCTATATAATTCTTAAATAAAGAATCTATTTGTCAAGTTCGAAGACTAACTGGAGAGAGGTTTCCAGGAGTGAAGTTGCAGCTCGTGAAACAATCCATACAGTAAATTGAATTAGTATGTACATAAATTTCCGGAAAATGTATTGCATATAAAAAGGGTAGAAGGAAGGGAAAAAAAACAATTTTGCTGAAAAAAAAAAAACCATTGAATGATAGGCTACTACTCGGAAAATTCCACTAAAAATTCATCAGACAGCTTGCGAAGAAAGCAGGAATTTCTTGTTCTTCCTTGCATACAGCTATGAGCTCAAAATCATAGTTAGATGTTAGTGTGTATCATCAATATTGAGTTACAACCAGGCACTCCTGGAAAAAGATATACAATAATTTATGAATGGGTTGTAAACATGTATGGAGAAATATATAACTTATTTTCTTCTCTGAAGAAGCTTGGTTCCATCTTCACAACTACGTAAATTCGCAAAATTAGCACTATTGGTCCATATATTATACACGAAGTTTCCCTGCAAGACGAGGAAGTTGTGCCATGAGTAGGGAAAGAATTATCAGACTATTGTTTTTAAGAAACAATGCCGATGAGTATGTGAATCTGATTTTACATCACTACTTTTAAGAGTTGACTGAGATAAAAGTGGCTCATACAGTGAACATTTTCCAAAAGAAATTAATCAAGTGTTCCAAACAGAGTCATTACTGTTAACCAGTGGGCCTTTCAATCCCCTGATCTGACCCCCCCTGTGACTTTTATATTTGGTGTTCATTGAAAGGTAAAGTGTACAGAACATACCCATGCATGTTAGAAGATCTCAAGCATAATATTCGTCAGGATAATGTCTCTATTTATTGACGGAAACATGAGTGAATGAGAGAACGTGTTAAACAAGCGACAAAAACGTATAGAAAAGAACAGCAGGTAGTTTCAGCATATTCTTGAGTAAACTGGGTGGGAACGCAATACCACCGTCAACTTGAGAGCCATTACACTGAAGAACCACATTATTATTTGTATTATATATTAGAATATTAGTTAATTATAAAATGTGTGTAATTTCAAATTATCTAAGTTGTAAAGTTCGTTTAAGTATTAAAATAAAAGTTACCTCTGCATTTTTCTTATCAGTAACAAAATTCTTGCTTAAGGAAACAAACACCTCCATATCCAATTCTCGAAAGAAACCTTTGTAGAGAGAAAGATCCACTTCCCCAGTTGCAGTATTTTTCGGTTCACCAGGCATAGCAGCATTTTCATCTGCTGCAGTTGTATTTGCTGCACCTTTCTTCTTGCCTCTTCCTCCACCTTTGGCTTTCCTAATGACATTAATAATAAGTTTAAACTTTTAACATTAAATAATATCTTACATTCGATTGGAGAGTGCTGGGTTTACAGTGAAGCACCTATCCTTGGGCAGAAAATTATGAATGAACACAGCCATGGCTCATAACATAAACATTTCGGAAGGCTCTGACATACCAAAATTAGAACAAATAACAAGCCCTTAATGAGGAGGAAGTGATACAGTTATAATAATGAAATAGCTTACAATTATATATTTGATAATATGAACATTTTATATGAGACAGCCTACTTTAATAGATCTTTTCGTAAATGAAGTCAGTCCTCCTATCTTTCTGCACTCAAAAGGGTCTTTGACAAGTTCATTTTAGTTCAGTGAGACCAGCAGTCTGGTCTTGATGGTCCTAATTATTTCAGTTTCAATTTCGTTTGGAAATTGAGTTTTTTTTTTGTTGTGAAATTTAGATTGCTATTCATTTTTATTTCCTTTATCAGTGAAGACTAAACATAATAAATACTAGAACACTTCAAAGAGAATATTCATGTAACAACAGTGATCAAGGATGTACTTAAAAGACAACAGTGAAAGGAGCCATGGCTCCACTTACAATTCAGTGACACCTCCCACCCCTCCACTAGTTGAATACTCCAAATGTCCATTCTCAATAACTACTCTGAATGCTTGCTTATGCTACTACATTTCTAAAAAATATCTTTTCTTTTTGTAAAATTATAACAATTCTAAAAGTACTTTCCCTATTACTGACTGCACAGGGTAAGATTTCGAAATGTTCGTTGTTAAATTAAATTCAAAGACACGTGATAATCGTGACAAATATTTTAGTTTTCGTTGTAGAGGACTCCACTTCACAGTCTTTACTTATGAGCCAGAGTTGCATGAATATCAATTACACAGAATGTCACAGTTCATTTTAGGTCTGAGAAAAGTTTTATTTTAAGAACAGCATTTGCTAAATAAAATAAAAAGAAGTAATTTTTCCATATACGTAAAGTAATAGATTGTGGCTGTAAGTTACTATTTTTAACGTAAGAAGTTTTCAATAACCTACTTCTTTTCTGTTGATGACGGTTTCTTAGGTTTGTCTTGCAATGGTGATTTCACATCTGCATAAAAATGACAGCGTGGTGGCTTGTATTCCAGAGATTTAGCATAACCCAGACCTTTCGCCAGAAGTTCCTGAAGGTCTATAATATTTTCAATACGGCGCAATACCTACATTAAAAAATAAACAACATTTAAGACATACAAAAATGTAATTGGCTAACTAGACATGTTGGGTATTAAATTAAATAACCACTAATTTAAATAAATCTATTTGCTTTAGATATGGAGAGCACGTATTAAACTCGACAATAAAGATATATGGGACGAATGTGTATATAAATTTTTTACAAGATTTTTGTATCTCCTGTCCACTGATAATGTGGGTTCCATATGTCACGAAACATTCTGTATATGTTGAATAAGAGAGGCAAAAGTGCATATCCTTGTCTGATATCAGAGAAAAATCTCTGTCTCTTAACTTCAATTTTAACCGAAGTTGAAGTTACTTTCTTAATTACTTATAGCTTTTAAGGAACCTGGAGGTTCATTGCTGCCCCCACATAAGTCTGCCACCAGTCCCTATCCTGAGCAAAATTAATCCAGTCCTTCTACAAGTTATAAATATTTTGAATTATTGTGGAATTTGACCATGTTATAATATACTGGTAGCTAACTTTTTTTTTTTTTTTTTTTTTTTTTGTGATTTACTCTAGTGAAAGCTTTTTTGAAGTCAACAATTGTGACTTGTTTTTCTGTACTGGTATTGAAATCTCGATGTTTCTGTATTAAAAGTTTCATTGTAAAATAACATCAGAGCATCAACTATTTTTCCTAAATCCATTCTGTTCTCCTAAAATGTTCCCATGATGCCTGTTGATTTTGTTTTGTTTGAAAAAATGTTGTAACAAGCATTTAACAGACAATTCGCCAGTAATTTTCACAATCTCTTTTATTCCTTTCTTATAATTATACAAATAAGAAAAACTAAAAATGATATACAGTTTAATATTGGATTTTACATAAAAAGGGCAGCATGTGCAAACATATGATGCATATATTATTTCATGAAGTTTTGACCCGATTCCATTTGAAAATTTATTTAAAGCATATTTAAACAGTTCCATAACATCATCTTATATTCCATGCAAGTATTATATTAATTACCCGTTTTCTTTAATTTTTCATAGCAAGAGGAATATAATTTAATCTTGTTAACATTTTTATAAGCAATAAAAAAATATATTAACTGTTTTTGTTCAAGTAAAATGAAATTACGACTTTTATTATTATATTTAAATACTCAAGAGATTAAACATATGGAAAGTAATACTCCACACAATAGATATTATTTCGCTCATAATATATGCCCAACAACTTCTGATGTGTACTGTTGTGTGAAAGAGTATTGTGCTTGATGTGGATGAATAAGTATATACTGATATATGTTGCTGAATACAGTAATTGGTAGTGATAAAAAGAAGCAACATTTTGTATTTTACTTAGCTACGAATGATAGATTGCAGTTAAATATTAAAACAATAAGGAAAGAGGTAAATATGACTCCAAAAAGTGCCTGGTTCTAACTTCTCAAGCATATGGGCACGAACCAAAGCTATAGTGTTCAAAATAAATTTGGTGTAAAACAATATGGATATATTGTACAAAGATGGGTCTGATCTTCAGAGAAAAGAGTGAAGTTATAGTGTATAGAGAAGGCAATATGGCTTTAACCTTGCCAGGTTAAATAAACCATTATTATTATTAAAATATAATGCCAACAAAAGAGACGAAAACGAATGATGTGAGAGTGGTGCCAAATATTTTGCCCAGATCTATGGGTATAGACCTATTCTTTATTTAATATTACTGAAAAATCAATTTATGCTGTATTTAATAAGTAGAACATGTATTAAAATTAAAAAATAATCTAGATATATATATATTTATGCATTAATTATAGAAAATTAGTACTTGTATATTTAGAAAACTGTCTTACCTTTACTTGCATCTCTTGATCACGAAGAAGTGAAAAAGCATTCACTAATTCTCGGAACCAGTTTATACAATAAAAAAGGCTATCCAATACAAGTATTTGCTCTTCATGATTTAATCTAGGAAAGTCATCAATTAAATCATTGAGATCTTTGGGCATTGCAACAAAACAACCCAGCAGTCCATCCACAGACTCCAGGCTGTTTGAAATTCGAAACTGCAAAGATCTCAGTAATCGAAATTGAGGTATCATCACAGACAAAGGCTGTTTTTGTTCATCTCCTTTACTACTGGAAAAAAAAAAAAAAAAAAAAAATACAAAAAATTGTATTGTATTTTATTATGATTATATAATTTTATTAAAATTGCATCCATTTCATGATTAAAAGAATACAAGTACAAAATACTTCATCACCATTTCTGACCTTTATTTAATGTTAGAGAAATATCTTTATTTCGGAAAAATTGCAAATCATGATTTACCTCTCTGATTTCTCCAATTTTAATACTCCTTCTATATCTACACAAATAACATCTTCATAATCGTCTTCCAGCAATTCTAAAGAAAACTGTGGACATCTGTAAAATTAAATGTGAAGTACAAAAAAATTTAGATTTTTTCTTTTTTAATTTACAAGATATATATAATCAACAAAGACTTAAATTATATTATTACCCTCAGCTTCATTTTATTATTTCAGTATTGCAAATAATGTAATATTTTATCACTGTGAGCCACCTGGTGGACCACAACCATTTTATTGACTAATATGAAAAAAAAAAAAAAGACATATTAAATATTATATGAGATAATAACTAATGCTTCTTTCAGATAAGATGTGGAATAATTTTCTGAAAATGATACAGCTAACAGTATTTCATTTTTATTGTTACTAACAATTGCCTAAACCTCGTCAATGTCTACTGGGTTGCAAGAATTAGGACTGCCAAAAGGCAAAAAGCTGGCAATGAAGGAAAAAATATACATTTAATTATTTGGGACTTAATTTAAACAAAGAATTGTAAAATGTACATAATGCAAAAGATTGTCCCATGCTGCACTGTCGTGGTCTAAGGCATCCTGCCTAAGAGTCATGTTACAGAATGTGAACTGGCTTAACTCCTCATGGGGAAAGAAATTTTCTCATAAAATTTCGACCAGAATATGGGACTGGTGCTCACCCAGCAACATGATGTACTTGTGGATCTATGTTAGGTAGCAAAATCCAGTTATGAAACCCAGCTATAATTGCGGGGAGATCATCATGTTAACCACAAAATACTTCCATTCTGGTTGGATGATCGTCCACTTTTGCTTTGGCATATGGCTGTGAGACCAGCAGCCGGCCGGTCAGTCTGGGCCCTTAAGAGGGTTGTAGCGCCATGGATTATTATTATTATTATTATTATTATTATTATTATTACTACTACTACTACTATTATTATTAATGCAAAAGATTCAGAATTCTGGCCATGAGTGCTTGATAGAACACATGAAAAAATAAATATAACGAAACTGACACTTGTGTATGGTGTACCGAAGATATTATGGAAGAAACCATTTACATCAGTGCAGAGCTCTTAACCTTAAGAAAATAAACATTATGCAAGAGAATCACTTACAACAATAAAACATGAATATAAATTCTTAAAATGATGTAATAAATATCAATCTTAGATGCAACAATTTATTTTACTTTCTTTTTGCATATCTATGAAATTAAATTCATTCCAATGCTCTGATAACAGCAAAAATTACGTTCTCCTCTTCAAAATGACTTCTTCATAGTCTGCTTTTTCATTGAAACTTTATTTAAAAATTGAACAGTTACTTTCGACAAATAATTTTATATTAACAGAATTACCGTTCTTTATGTATTTGTGGATCTATGATAAGTAGCGAAATCCAGAGATAGTTTAAATGAAAAAAGAAGCTTATTCAGGACGCTTATGTTAGACTGTGACATCCGTCTGTTAAAATAAGGAAATCCTATATATTGAGGTCACAAAAAATGGCTAAATCCACATATCAGTAATGCAAAAAGATGTAATCTAAACTTCTCTTTATGAAATAACGATGAATAAATTTCAATATAACATTAACATACCCATTCCGGGATACATCCAGATATTCTTTAACATAGTAATCTTGGAATTTGTCTGCAGTTTTTTCAGCAATCCATTTCTGTAAGGAGAAAGATGCATATTTATTGCATGTTAAAACATACAAACAAGGAAATAATTATGAGAGAGAGAGAGAGAGAGAGAGAGAGAGAGAGAGAGAGAGAGGAAAAGGGAGACGAAGAGAGAGGAAGTGGAGAAGACTGAGAAGAGGGAGAGAATTTTATTATATTCACAACACAGAGATGATGAACATCTTATAAGCATCATGCAATCATTAAGGATTAATATTATTATGATGTTCTGAAGCACATATGATATTTCCGTGCAGGAATTCTGCATTACTGTATGATGAAGGATGGATAGAACAGAGAAAAATTCTCTCTGGCACTGGGACTAGAACCTGGGTTTTCAGCTCTACATGCTGATGCTTTGTCCACTAAGCCACACTGGATTCCAGTTCTGTTGTCGGATCGAATCCCCTCAGTTTGTTCTATTTCTCAGTTTTTCCCTTTGGTGGCCTACCCTCTTGTACTGTATCACAGAATATGTGGTAGTGGCACACCTCCGTATATAATGCGTTGGACATTATCCTTCATGAGAAAAACACATGATCACAGCACTTTTATACTGTACTTACATATGCATAAAGTGACTGTATTTATAGCAAAATTTATGTTGATAATCGCAATTTAATGTCCAATTTTTGGCATGAACGCTATCTTTCTTTCTATGTTTGGTAGAAGCAATGTAAATTGCAGGAGATTCAAAACTATGAGGAAGTAAATACAGGGGAAAAAATATATTATAATAATAGGAAAATTGAAGGAATCGAGAAAAAATGTTTGTATAAAACACAGGAAAACATTAATTGAGGGAATGTAAAAAAAGGGCTCGACTGTGTAACTCAAAGTGATAGTATAATTTCACGAATACCTGAGAAATTATTTCATAATTGTTTTTCATATTTTGAAATATTCATATATTTATTTAATTTGATATAGTCACATACACTGAAACCAGAAACTAAAACATATTTACGATTGACAGTATTTTGTTATCTTTTTACTTACCAAGAAGGAGCCATCTAAGTTGCTGCAACTACATACAGCAACTGCCAACTGATCGAACAGCAATCCCACACACACCTCATGATTTTGAACACTTTCCATAACAAGTTCTGTAACATGTAGCACAAATATGCTTCAATCTGCTTAATGTGCATTTATTTTACACAAGTATTTGAAATATAAGAAAAGAATACAAACGTTAAGTAAAACATAAAATTCAAATGGGAGAAGGGGAAAGAAGCAAAAAACACGCCTCTTATTTTTATTGAGTTTATCGTGACATTTTCATGCCTCTACTTAAAAGTACAATAAAATATAATTACAACATCAGAATTTTACAAATAGCAAGTAAGTTTTCAGTACTGTATTGCTTTCATAAAAGATCAATCTATATTCATGTTTTGTTTCTGTTTATACATGTTTAAATAGATTTTACTATATTACTAAACATTATACTAAAGCAATAGAGTAATGGGTGTATAATTTACCAAGGAGTTCCTTAGCACGACCTGCTCTGCCAGATAAATGACTGTCGACACTGCTAGGAGTAGAACGGCCATCACACAGAGACTCCGAATCTGAGATAGCCAAATGTTTAAGTGCCATTACAGCTCCCACTACGCCTTTCTGTTTTAACCTATGAAAATAGAAGATGTAAAATACGAGTCAAAGAACAGGAAGTAGTGTACCTGTTTGTGAAAATTATAGAACTTTGTATGAGTTTCTATAATTTTACAATTACTAAAAAATTCTAGTAAAAATTCACAATCCACAATAAATTTGGTAGAAAAGAAAGCATGCAAGACATTCAGTGTTCTAAATATATGTCACTTTCAGCCGAACAGAACAAAAAATGCCTAAAATATATATTGAAGCTTCTGTAATGTTCCATTTTCAATTTTAATTAATATACTAAATATTTCAATCTTAACTACCATAATATCGTCAATAAAAACACATACATTTTAAAATTACTTAACTATAATTTCTCAGAGTCCCACGCCATAATATCGTGATCTAAGATATCATGCCTAGGACTCATATTACGAAATGCATACTGGTTCAGGTCAAGTCCTCAAGAGGGAGGAATTTTCTCGTATCGTATATACAAAGACTAACAAGTTTTAAGATGAACATTTTTGCAAAACTGTGCATGATACTCAATGGCTAAAATTGCATCTGTTTAGTATCATACTTAACTAACTTATGAGTTCAGAGGTTCTTCAGTTAAGAACTGGTTCCGTGTCTAAGCAGGAGAGTCAGAAAATGTTGATTAAAGATTTGGTAAAAATGTTGCAGTAGGATTACAGGAGGAAAAGTCGTTGTAAGTGCTTACTGGATTATGCAAGAAGGTAGGTGATTCTTGGATCCTGTATTAAATTAAATTATATACAACATTTTAGCGAATGTATCATCTTAAGACAAGAAAACGACCGGCTGCCATAAGCTAAATCCCCTTTGAAAGACTTTGGTTGATCCCATGAGAGTTTAGGTTTACATGTGCATGACTCCACTCTGTTTTTCCTTTGTTTTGTTAGTCTGTTGCTTTTTCTGTCTGTGTAGATCAAATGGTATAACTAATCTATGACAAAGATATATTCAAGAGGTAAATTAAGTGGAAAAGAAACATCCTAGTCGTGTGAACCAGGCGCTGCCCAAAGTGGACTTAGACAAATTCACGTTACAGGAGATGGGTCATTTTTTGTGTCTCAGGCTGTACACTTCCTTCTATGCAAAGCAGGGATGTGAAAAATGATACGAGGAACATTTATCCTTTGATGGCATGCATAAAAGAAAATTGAGATCTGTTTGCTTTGCTGTCTTCTGGTCACACGGTGTCCCTTTATTAGAGTCCCTCAATAATAATAATGGAATGTAAGAATTGAAACAATGAGCATATTCTTTCTGATTGGTTGGATCCAACCATGACCTCCATTAACATACAATTAATAAATCCTCTGTTATCTGTAACTTCTAGATTCTCTTTATAGTGAGAGCTGAGACATTGCATGGTCTCTGTTATCATCAATAATTAAAATATGTAATGATTTGATAGCACTGAAACAGTAAAACAAATCTTCTATAAGTAAAGTCATTGGTCTATATATTGAATACAGATATTAAACAATTTGATACGCAGTTTTATAACATGTTATTTTATAATTTAATGGTTGAGTTGTTTGGACTTTTTCATTGCTAATTTTCAAAAATGGAATGGAATGGAAGGAGTCCAAACAACTCAACCATTAAACTATTCACCGTTGTTCTTCCCTCACCTTCATTCAGGTCAATTATTTTATAACATAATTTATTATATATAATACATAAAAATTATTATCACACTTAGTTTATCACTGAGGAATAAAGAAAAACCTCTTAACTTGTATTTACAAGAGGAAAAGTCGTTGTAAGTGCTTACTGGATTATGCAAGAAGGTAGGTGATGCTTGAATGCTGTATCTCAACTCATATTTGATTATAATCGAGGAACTCTATTCTTTGTAAGACTGCAGAGAAAACTTTTGTGCAGTAGTGGAAAAAAGAATTAGGGAAATACGAGGTGTGCAAAAGGTTTGTTCCTCACTGCTTTATACTTTACTTTTTAATATGTGTGTCCAGCTATAAGCTGGTTACACGTTGTTCACTGTAAATCAAATATGCAATTTTCCAGAGCTGCGGATTGGTGAGAATTTCATGTATTGAGCGATTTTTCATTATTTTCTGCAGTTTACGGTTAGTGTTAATATACTGCTTTATAAAAGAGCAGAAATATAAACGAGTTCCCATATTATTAAACAGTACAGAAATTTGACAGCTTAGACAGTTTGCTACATACGTGACATTTGAACTGGAAAGGTGTTTACGTATCAGCATATGAATTTCATCCTGATGCGTAGAATCTGCACCATCACCATACACAATACTACACAGAAGATCCATCACCTGCCCCACCTGGATAAGATCCATGTCTTGTAAATTATCCAGTAAGCCCTGCAACATAAAAGATACATCTAAGTTACGAACATAAATTCTTCAGAACTGTAAACTCAAGACTCAAGTAGTATGATCAACATCTTAAGTTGCAACAAATGTAAGTAGAAGTTTTAATTACTTACAAATGGCTTTTGAACAACCCATAGGTTCATTGCCGCCCTTACAAAAGCCTGTCATCAGTCCCTATTCTAAGCAAGATTAATCCAGTCCCTACCATCATATCCCACTTCCCTCAAATCCATTTTCATAGTATCCTCCCATCTACGTCTCGGCCTCCCCAAAAGTCTTTTTCTTTCAGGTCTTCCAACTAACTCTCTATATGCATTTCTGGATTCACCCATACGTGCTACATGTTCTGCCCAATGTCTGGATTTAATGTTCCTAATTATGTCTGGTGAAGAATACAATGCATGCAGGTCTGCGTTGTTTAACTTTCTCCATTCTCCTGTAACTTCATCCCTCTTAGTCCAAAAATAAAGGGCACAGGGATATTTTAATGAGTACTTACCATAAGAACGAAAATGTGTTGTAAGAAGTGACACGATTCCACTCCAGCCATTACTGCAAGAGCTAAATTTGATAAACTGATGCCACCAGTTCCAATCAGAAGCAAGAGTTCTTGGATTACATCACGTCTTTCATAGTGTTCCAAATGCACCAGCATCTGTCTACAATAGACAATTATTACAACTGGACAATATAATACATATTTGACTACATTAAAATTTCGTCTACATGCATACCTGACAGAAAACTATAACTGAAATGGCATTTAGTAACATTTTAAATAGCCGGATTTAATAACATGAGATTATTATACAAAATAAAATCAGCATGGACAGCCAATGCCCTAGCCATTCAGCAACTGGTCTGTCACATCATTCAATGTACAATTATATAATTATTTTCATTATAGTTACGTATGATTTAAATCAATAACAATTTCATTAATGTTCAAGCCACATTCACAACTAATTAAATACACATACAATATAGTAGAACTTCATTACATTTTTCATTCAGATAACTAAGGGAAGTGAGCGATATAGTATCACAAAGACAAGATGAAACCACCTAATTGCTTTATCTTAAAATGATGGTGTTATTGGTGCAGAGAAAGGGAAAGGGAAACTAAGCCAGAGCAGGGAGAATTCAAGAGAAAAACACAGAGAGACTGAGGTAGGACAACAGAAAGACAGAAAAGTTATACCATGCTCAGAGGAGGTCCAATTGCATGGCCAGACCACTCCCCTGATTTGACGCTTCTCGATTTATTTCTTTGGGGTGATATCAAGAGCCTCGTTTATGAGACACCAGTAGAAGACCGGAAATGTTAGTAGCCAGGATACTTACAGCATCTGATGTGATTCAGGAGAATGCCTGAGATATTTGGGAGAGTGTACCAGAATTTCCTTAGAAGATACAAATGTCTGTATTGAAAATGGTGATCGCCATTTCGAAAATATTTTTCTGTAATGTACTACACTCATTCATTCATAGTGTTCTACCCAAGAGCAGGATTTTCACTACAAGCCCAGCATTCTCCAATACTTCCCATTTTCTGTCTTTCTCTTTATCTTTTCATATGACCTGTTATCTTAATGTCGTCTATCATCTGATATCTTCTTCTGCTCCGAACTCTTCTCCCGTTCACCATTTCTTCCAGTGCATCTTTCAGGAGGCAGTTTCTTCTCAACCAGTGACCCAGCCAATTCCTTTTCCTCTTTCTGATCAGTATCAGCATCATTCTTTCTTCATCCACTCTTTCAAACACAGCTTCGTTTCTTATTCTGTCTGTCCATTTTACATGCTCAATCCTTCAAATGCTTCTAGTCTCTTCTCTTCACTTTGTCGTAATGTCCATGTTTCAGCCACATACAATGCCACACTCCACACAGAGTACTTCACTAGTCTCTTCCTTAGTTCTTTCTCCAGAGGTTTGCAGAAGATGCTTCATTTTCTATTAAAAGCTTCCTCTGCCATTGCTAATCTCCTTTTGACTTCTTGGCAGCAGCTTATGTTACTGCTTACAGTACAGCCCAAGTATTTAAAGCTGTTCTCTTGCTCTACTGCCTCATTTAGAATTCTCAAGTTTTCCCCCCCTTTACTTTTCTTTTTATGACCATGGTCTTCATCTTGTTGGCATTTATCTTCATTCCACCCATGCTTACAGCTGTTATTTAGCTCCAGTAGCAATTTCATCTCCTTTTACTGTGGAAAGACTCATCATGCCGGTTTTCCAGTTTTTCTTGGGAAAGGTAAATGCTGTAGCTTCCCGTTGCTTTCCGCACACCACTCTCTCTTTCGCATCTTAAAATATCCCAGGGGACTCAGCATGGAAATGAGGCGAGTGGATTTGACTAATTAGGCCCTCTGGACTTCACCGAAATTCGCCACAAGGGTTAAATATCAGTTCTAGCCGGGTTTTTTACCCGATCAAAGACCAGGAAATTCCAATCAACCTTTGCCCCCTACTATACTATTCAACATTAATTGTTACGGAAATGTGTAATCTGTGCAGGCATATGTAACTGTTGATAGTGATTCGTATGTTGGATGGGGACGTTAAGCCTGGCGGCCCCCTGGGTGCTATTCGACAGGAGTAGGCTACGTGCTGGTACCAGGTTTCCCCTTCTCCCTTCCTCACCATCATCCTCACGCGCGCGCGCACGCACGCACGCACACACACGTGTAATCTGCAAGCCTACTTTAACATGGCATTATTAATTACTTCCTGGGGTATGTTGTCCATCATGTACTTAACATTCATAGCCTTATACTTACTCAGGCTTACTTCCCAGATCATGGGTTCCTATTCCGATTGAATGAATGTTGTATATGACTCCTCTATATCCTCCACAAGTTTGGGACAATCTTTTGATTTACACTGTATAACTGTAGGCTCCATATTTTTATGTTATGACAGTTATATCACCTACTTAACTATAATAATAATAATAATACCGTAATAATATACAGTGAAACAATATGCAAATCAGAACTGTAATGATATAAAGATCTCGAATAAAGAAATAATTCTTACTTGAACCACACTCTTCCCAAGTATGACACTGCTGGTTCAGGTGACCTGAGAAGTACAGTTGCCATTGCTATTGCAGTCTTCACATATGTCTTAACTGCCTGAAACAAACATACAGTGACAGTAGAGGCAAAATCTGCACTGAAAAATGTCCATCTTCTCTTTGCCAAACAAGTTACCTGCTGGATAGCATGCTGGCTTCTTACTCAGAGATATGCTGACAGGTTTTCTTTGATTCTATTCTTTTACAATATGTTAATGTGGGACTGGGAATTTAAATAGGACGTTACTCTACACATTCTTTTCTCATTAGTGATTCATACATTTTAATTTATCATCAACAATGATTAAATCGAATTAAAAACATCGTAAAGTAATTGAAAGAATAGAAATATACTATTTCCATGCTTACCCATCGAAGGTTGTCACTTTTTGCATGAAATAAAGTAAATTTTTTTACATAAATGATTTACTGTGAATTTTAAAATCAAGGAAGATAATAAATAATATTTAATGGTAGGAAAAATGAAAGTTATTATTAGTAGAGTAGGTGCAAGAAGAGCTTGCCACAGTAAGCTGCGCGAACTTTCGGGAATGTTCGGGTGCACTCGACCTCGCTTCGATTCGATTGGCAAACTGTCGTCAGTTCTCAGTCGTCTGCTGGCTTGATGTTTCGAGTGAGATTTATCACAGCGCATGTAACAGAACCTAAACCTTGTTGCTAAGTAATTAATAACGTAACATTGTGAAAATACAGACGCACGAAATATGTAATCATGTAATAATTTATATTTGATGTTGTAATAAAACACTTATACTATGTGATTTTATTAAAATGTTCCGATAACTAGGGTACTACGGTCGGTTTATTTTAATCTGTATATACTCCTTATGTTACGAGCGGAGCCTGTTTCGTTTTTCATAAATTTATGACCGTTATAAATAATTCCCTAGTTTGACTGTGTAACGTTTTATTAGCACTTCCTAATTTAGAGCGAAATGGGGGGCATTGTTAAGTACATAGAATGTTATACAGAACTCTGTTATTTAATAAACACACTTTGAACTACATAAAAACTCCTGATATCAGGGATAAAACACAGATTATGTAATGCAAACGCTAGCTTCTACCCGCTCTGCACAGCAACACTCCACATACGAACAGTTCAAGACCGCGCTTTCGAATGCGCCCTGTAATCAGCATTAGGTGATTCATAGCAGCCCTGTAACGAGCATGGCGGCATGACGACCGAATATCGTTCTCTGCGCATCAGTCAAATGGGCAAGCTTTCTTTGCGCTTCCTCTAATATACACTCAAACTTCACACATACCTTAATCCCAAACTTTGGTTCTTTAGTTAGTACTCAATGTTAAGATAATAATTAAAAACCAGTGTGATGTCAAATATTGTATGGGAAAAACAATGTAAATTCTATCAAACTGGGAGGTACTTGCTTTTCTTTTCTTACTGTACCATATATGCTAATACTGTTATGAACATACTTTTTGTATTGTTAAATTATTTTTCTGTAATCTTATAGAATAAAGAAGTTTTTAAAACAGTCTTGACCTTAAATCATAAAATATGATGAATGAAGATACTTCATTACAAACTATGGAGGCCTAATACTGGTCGGTAAAAGTAAAACTTGGTAGTATCTTTAAAATCAGTAACAGAGAAAAATAATGGAATAAAGAGAAATGTATGATAATAAGGAGGGAACAAACAGGAACCTTAAGAGTAAAAATGAGATGAAAATATTAAGCGAATGAATTTTGATGAACTAAAGGACGAAAAGAAGGGACGAACACTAAGAAAAAATTCTGTGTAGGGTTACAGTGAAGTGATTGTAATAGTTGAATAACTCTTGAAGTAAAATAGTACGATAGTTAATGAATAAGGAGAGACAAATTATGTAGGAAGGTTTAGAAGATAAGGCAGATAGTAATATGATTTCTAAGATGAGTTTAAATAAACAGATGACAGACGATGTTACAGTGGATCAGAATACGGAAATAAGACGGTCCACCATAACATAGATGTACTGTATGTGTTATTTGAAAATAAACATTCATATTCATGTATGAAGCTAATCTCGTTTTCAACATGTCCACAGAGCAGGATAAGATTCAAGAATACATTCCCATCAATCTCATTTTCACAAAAATCTTACCTACCTCGTTTTTCTGCCGTGGTTTTCAATTATGACAATACTGTAGATTCTCCTCTTTTATATCTGCAGTGCTCGGGAAAAGTGACATAAGTCAGTTTCCACAAACCTTTTTTGATAATTTATTGACAACTTACACTGATGAATTTAAATACTATTATAGTCACAATCATGCCAGGGTATGAAAGAAAAATTTCACAACCTCGAGCGGGAATCGAACCTGCGACTTCCTGTTCTCCGGTCAGGCGCTCTAACTCTGAGCTATCGAGTTCGTCTCACGCCAAAGGTTTGGAATCATCCTTTCATACTGGCGACTCTGTTATAAGTCACCAAACATCGTAATGATGAAGATTACATAACTTACACTGGTTTATGTCGATTCGATTTTTTTCTGTATGAATTATTGTACTAGGAGAAATACTTATGTATTTTTTTTCCAAGAGAGCAGATGTTCCATAAGTTGTCAATAAATTATCAAAAAAGGTTTGTGGAAACTGACTTATGTCGCTTTTCCCAAGCACTGCAGATATATCAGTCATTCATATTAATTTATAAATGTTCAAGTGGAGATTATAAGAAGTATACTTCCAAACAGTAACTCATCACTACCTGATTATTTATGGAATACATACTGCGAGCAATGTGGTGAAAGTCTTCTCTACAACTGCTTCAGTGATGATACCACCTTTGATCCGATTACGCAGGACACTCTGTACTTGCTTCTTGCGATTCTTAGTAGACGAGTGCAGGAGTAGTAATACGGCTATATCTAAGGGGTTTACACCCGATGAACTGTGAGAATTTAATATGGCTTTGAGCCACACTTCTGCCACTTTAGGGTATCTTAAAGCTCCTTTTTCCAATGTGGATATTATGAGAATTTGATTACTACTATCGATCCCTCCGCTTGGATTCAAATCAAGGTTTTGACGTAACCCTGCCACCACCTAATAGTAAACACATTAGCAGATGAGACCTTCAAATGAAACATGAAAATAAACGAAAACATGATACACAAGTTTATAAATCAGAATACAAAACTACAGCAATTATGTACATAAACCAAGCACTGACAACTCTCTCTCTCTGTGTGTATGTATATACATAGAGTGTACACACTCTCTTTGTGTGTATGTACACTGACGTTCAAAGTTATCCAACCTACGATTTTATGATTGTGTAACCAAACTTTCCAACCACAGGATAAGTCAGAACCAAAGATATGAAAAATTAACAACCTTTGAAAGAGTTCCATTATTGGGAGCAGTTAAAAAGTGTCCGGGAAAATGATTATATAGATTAAGCATAAATTATTCTTCTAAAAGACAATATTAGCGATTTCCAGCCATGTCAGTGTTGTTTTACAATCAGCAGAGTGGGATGAAAAATTGAATTCTATAACATTGATATATTTTCTACGATTGGCAACAGTGACTGTTACATTCGCCATCTATTCATAGAAGTAATAACTAAGAATCCACACTTACACCAACAAATTATCGATCACTATCGATTAGAAGGATCAGATATCTTTGAACGTCAGTGTACAAATACACACAGTACTCTCTCTCTCTTTGTGTATAAGATGTACATATACACACAGTAAACACGTATGTGCTTCTTTTTTATATGATATTCTACCATTGCCTTGTCAATATTGTGAACTAACACTCCTGACAATCACAGTGTATCAATATGAGGTATTTTGGGCTGTTTTCTTCCATTAACACAGAAAAAAATTTAATATTACCTCCATTAAACACACTCAACACAAGATAAATAATAAACGTGATCACAATTTCATTTCTCTTCATCACAGAACTGCCTGAAAGCTATTTTGTCTGCAGGCATTTTTTTTGCACTTTTTTATTGATACAATGAATTTATTAAACAGAAATAAATGATAAAATTGTCTTTATAATGCTTTTCTATGGGAGAGTTGTTGCTTCACACTTTCTGTTTCAAGTGACCCTACAAGAACAACAAGACAGCAATCCAACATTAATAATTCATTCCACTAACACTGTCTAAGGTTTGTAGCCATCTTGCTGGAAGCAAAACTCACTTCCATTATCTAGTAATTGTTAAGAAAACATAGTATATTTAAGTCACACGGAGTTAGTGTGCACTCGAAGTTGGTTGCTTGACGGTTGTCAGCCCACTTTGAGGTCTGTGGATATAGAGGGAAAAATTGGATTGGTGTCGGGTAGAGTTCCCAGGTAGCTCAGTTGGTAGAGCGTTGGTACGTTAAACCAAAGGTCCCGGGTTCGATTCCCGGCCCCGGAACAATTTTTCCCTCGAAATTATTCAAATCAACTTTACAGGGAGTTATACCTGAAATCTTGATTTGCATAATACACGTCACTGTTTGTTAACAGAAAACCACAATTTAAGTCACACGGAGTTAGTGTGCACTCGAAGTTGGTTGCTTGACGGTTGTCAGCCCACTTTGAGGTCTGTGGATATAGAGGGAAAAATTGGATCGGTGTCGGGTAGAGTTCCCAGGTAGGTCAGTTGGTAGAGCGTTGGTACGTTAAACCAAAGGTCCTGGGTTCGATGCCCGGCCCCGGAACAATTTTTTCCCTCAAAATTATTCATATCAACTTTACAGGGAGTTATACCTGAAATCTTGATTTGCACATAGTATATCACTTTCGTAAATTTTTGTATTTACTGTTTTTAGAAGAATGTTGATTCTATTATTCCTTACGCACTTAAAACACATCATACACCAATTTTGGCATTATATGTATAACTGTTCTTTCTGAGAAGGGAGATTTCTAAGTTTCAATATCCATTGTTCTATGATGCCCCAAGCCCATTTAAATGAGAAATGCATCATCTGAGGAAGAAAAAAAAAAAAAAAAAAAGGTGTAAATTTCATTTGCTGCAATATGTTGAACATAACTGCAAAAATGTGCGCGACTTTCACCACTTACTACCTGTGGAGTAATGGTCAGCGCGTCTGGCCGCGAAACCAGGTGGCCCAGGTTCGAATCCTGGTCGGGGCAAGTTACCTGGTTGAGGTTTTTTCCGGGGGTTTTCCCTCAACCCAATACGAGCAAATGCTGGGTAACTTTCGGTGCTGGACCCCGGACTCATTTTACCGGCATTATCACCTTCATGTCATTCAGACGCTAAATAACCTAGATGTTGATACAGCGTCGTAAAATAACCCAATAAAATAAAAAAAAAAATTCACCACTTACTTTGCAGCAGGACTGAAGAACTTTGTTGCAATTCACGAAAAGACAATGAAACATTTGCCTACAGTGCATGACGTCTCAGAGAATAAAATACCTTCCACAAAAATTATGCACCCCACCTTCACCTAGTTAATTTTAATTTGGCCCTTTCTATGCAAAAGGTTGAGACATCTGCGCTAGAATGCAAGTATGTTGTGCCATCACTTAACTGTGACTATCACAGAATTTAAATTAGTACTGAAGTAAAAACTATATGTACTGTGAGTTCATACAATCTTTTGCACAACAGTGATGCCTTGCTCCTCGCCAGGTGCACTCTAGTCCTGGTAAATCACTATATAAAAACACTCAATATTTCATTACATTACATGCATAATGTAAGTTACTTTCACAACGTACCTCTGTTAAGTTCTCAAGTGGCTGACCAGAAGAGAGCAGGAAACTTATTATAACCGGTAAAAACTCTGGTGGGGCTGTGTTTAGATATTTTACCATCAAGCTGCACACCTCTATTCTCAAAGTACTTTCAAAACATAAATTTTCCAAACACTCCATAATTGCTGGTGTCAGCTTGAAATCTGTTTTCAGAAGATTACTGAAACGAAAATTAAAATAATTAATGTGAATATGTGATAAGTAAACAATAAATATATGTTATTTTTCTAAAGTTTTTTCTTTATCAATAAAGAAATGTAATAAATTCCAATCCACTTTATATTATATTCTCTGTAACTAACTTACTACGTAGCTGCATGTAATGCAAAGTGAAAAACTATACTTAAAATATAAAGCATAATTATTCACCTCAATTTTAAAGCTGCTTCATTATGTTGTTCATCAGTAATAATATCAGGAAGACAGAAAATAATTTCTCTCTGAACCTGAAAAATTTGTTTCAGATTAATTCTTTCAGAAAAAGAAAACATTAGAACAGTATGTGTCATAAAAAGATTATTCACAATTATAAGCAAGACAATGAACGATTTAATACAGGCTTGTGAAAAAACGTATCATATCAGGTACGTTAATAATTCAGCAAATCTGAATTGGTTAGTAATCATTTTTATGTAAAGGTACGTCTATTTCAACACTGAATTGCATGTTTAATTTCCAAATGAAGAAAACTTCCAATTCCGAGACTTAACCTTTAATAATTGAAACACATTAAATAATGCATTAATTTACATTACCTTGATTTGTCTATTGAGTTTGCACGAAGCAAAACATAAGTTTTTGGAAGATATTTACCAGATTACAAAGGAAAAAAATTTGGAATGAAATTTGGGCATATAGGATAGGAGTATAAAAATTAACTAAAAAAAATCAAATATATTGTGAAACCAGAAGAATAACTGATTAAATTCAGTGGTTTACCATTAAAAACAACAAACAATACTATTCTGTCTTTAAAATTCTTCAATACATAATTAAATAACCACTGCAAAATATAATATGAGACGATACAAGATTCTGTGAAGTCCATATTTCATATCAAGGCTAAAGAATATAAGGGCTGGCTCACAATGGCATTTAACTGTCCCTATTCTGCCCACACTGATAGGGGGTGACACTATTACGGGACAGCCAGCCAACTATACTCCATGCAGCATCCATTTAGCATTTGAAAATTCGTACTTGGGATTAGTGTCCAGTGGACAAATTATATAAATTTAAATACAAGATTTCAAATGCCTTTGATTCGAAATAATATATGAGAAGTGACTGAAAAGGAAGGTTAATGTTACTTCAAGATGCAATGCAGTCAGTATGCACTGATAATTGAATTCAGCACACCTGTTGCTAATGTTTAGAATTCATTGCATTATATTGTCGTCTTTTTTATTAAAAAATCAAACTGCTTCAACAGCTTATAAAAAAGCTCCATTTGTTTTTCGAATTACAGTGAAAGCTCAGTAAGATGCTCTTCAAGGGACCGCACAAAAATAGCATATTAAATGGGACCGTGTATTAGTGAGAGTGGGTCATTTTTGGATTTTTTAAATTTTAACACAAAGGTAAGACTCGGCATAAACATTTGTTGAAGAAATTTAAGAATTAAATACTGTAATTATGCAGGACAAAAGGTTATTTTATTTCCTTTCCTTTCAGAAAATGTCAGAACAAATACACTGTCTTATCAATTAAAGTGCAAAAGTAAAAAATTCTTTTCTATCTTGCACTTGATCCAGTACTATGAATAAATTGCATTTTTCACACGATTTAAATCGGAAGTGACATCAGTAATTTGACTACTAGAAACATTAAGGAATTTACTAATCACAGACATCATGGCAAGGGCTTTATTGCGAGAAGAATTTGGAATGCCTACCGCTTCCACTTCCTGTTTGTCTAGTCTTCACTGACAATGCAATTTAAAACTGCCAGCAAGGACAGGTTCTGAATACAGTAGTCTTGCAGGTACTCATGGGTCGCTTGCCATTCTATTGTATTGACCAAACAAAGACTCCTACAGATCCTTGAATATGCGGGCAGTAGCGGTAAATGTAGAAGTTCAGAAAAATTTTCTCAGTACCCTTTAAAGTACGATATTTCAGAGTTTTCAGCAGATGAAAGAGTGAATTAAAGGGATGATGAGGATATTAAGCAGTAGATTTTTACATGGTTTTATATATTGTTTTAAGAAATTTTTTTCTTTACTGGTTCATATTTTTTATTTTGTAATGTATTTTTTAGTTATTTGTTGGTAATTCGCTTTTTAAGGGAGCGGACGAAAAGAGCATATAATGAGGGACAGTGTAATAAATGGGTGTGTATTATCGGGGTTTCACTGTATGTAGTTCCTGTCAAAGAAAAAGAATATTATGTTTAAAAAAATGATTAAGATAGAATAACATACACTGTAACTAATATAAATGTCTAAATATAAACTATTATAGCTTAAAAGTCATGAAAACAGAAATCGAAATTAACATACTGGTACCTGTGTTTCCACTGGAAACACACAGTTGCTGTACACAAAATTACTAGACTAATAACTAAAATTATGACTAACTAACTAAAGCGAAGACAATGTATATTTCATTAATGATGTCACTCCATAACACACTGTGTAACTGTCACTGTAAGCAGGTTTGTCTACTTAACACACTGAAACAAAGTAACATCTTTCCCCCATATCGACCTGTCCCTTAATCCATTACAAACATAAGTACAGAAGTCAAGACTCACTCAGTCTTCACTTAAAATTATTTCTTGATTTACGCCACTTCACATTTTTGATCACACTTTCGATCACCTAGTTTATTTTTGTTTAAATGCCTTAACCTGATAAAAGTTCGCAATCTGAAGTATAAGTGAACTGCTAAGGGGCATACATTTTAAAATTTGCTTCTCAAAATACTTCTTAAACATGATATTACATCCTTCAGTCTGTCCATTGAATTACCATGCATTTTCACAAGTTCAATTTCAATTGGCTAATAGTCTAATAGTACTTTTCAGTTCATTAGATGCTCCTGTTAAATCAATATGTGATAATGTGTGTGTGTGTCAAATGCCTACCCACTTCACTTTGCGTGATTTGGGTTCCGCATACTGCGGATAGATGACAGGACTGTGACCCATTTTCAAATTGCACACCACATCGGTGGGCCACATTATGCATAATGTGTATCTGTGAAGAGTTATGTCGTGTACTAGGGTAAGTGTATGTTAAGTGTTCGTGTAAGTGTAGTGTAGGGAATAGGTGAGGATGATGATGAAGATGAAGAAGGGAGAAGGAGAAACCTGGTGCTGGCACATAGCCTACTCCAGTCGAATAGCACCAAGGGGGCTGCCAGGCTTAACGTGGATATCCACATATTCACATGTGCCACAGAAAGACCTAGTACTGCACTGACGTCATGGTGGCTCTAGTTGAGTGCAGGAAGTGGAAGGTATGAAGTGGCAAGCACCCAATCAAAGAAGCGAGCCAGCCCTTATATTCTCTAACTTTAATTTCACAGGATTATTTTAAAAGTGCTAAAAAACATTTTAAGCTTTATAAACTCACTGCTAATGGTGCAGCATCTAAAACTTCAAAGAGGTGACCATTCAGTGTTTTACCATCTACAATGTGCTCAAGCTGACGCATCTGACGGAGAATGATTCTAATCCATGGTGTGTCTGTGGTAGAATCAGGATCCCTACAAGGAAAATAGAATTATACAACATGAGTTCTACTGACAATATAAAATGACCAGAAACAAAGGTGCATTCTTAAATTTTAAAGGTCACATAAGCAACAGATCAACTCTAATTGGCATAAAATATAAGCATGCTTCTTTTCAAACAATATGATTTAAATACAATCCAAATATTAATATAATTAAAAATTATCTTACTTATGTTTCTTACACATTTCTGTAAGTATTTTTATAAAAAAAAAATTGTGTAATGTAACATTTCTTCACAATCTATGGAACTAAACCAAGTTAGCCCTATTCATGAAGTGATAAAAAACAAATATATGAAAGCTATTATTGGAGAAAAATTCGTTCTGGCACTGGGAATCGAACTCAGGACCTCTCAGCTCTGCACGCTCTTTCCATCTGAGCTATAACGGGACCCAATTCATGGTGCCGGCCGAACTCTCCTCCTTTGTATCATCAATATATATTTTTTTTTTAATCTAATGCCACCATGTTGTCTTTTCGACATTTCTGGTCTTCTCTCCTGGCCGTGGCTTAGTTGTAACCCACTTCTGTGGTTGGGGCGCCTGGAAGGCGGAGTTACATGTATCATCAATATAAATAGATACATGAAAATATTTTTTCAAAAGAATTCTCTTCTTTATGTTTATATTTGTGTAATGCTTTACTGCTAGAACTTCAACTAATAAAAGTGTAAATTTCATATATTTCACTTTTCATACCAATTTTTCTCACTTAATAATAAAGCTAATTAGTAACATTTCAATAGCTGTACTAATATTCATAAAAGGAGATTTAAAATTATGTAATAATTACAGAGGAAAAAGCCTTTTAAATTCAAGATACAAAATCTATGCAAATATACTTACTTACTTACAAACGGCTTTTAAGGAACCCGGAGGTTCATTGCTACCCTCACATAAGCTTGCCATTAGTCTCTATCCTGAGCAAGCTCAATCCAGTCCCTACCATCATATCCCACCTCCCTCAAATCCATTTTAATATTATCCCCTCATCTACGTCTCTGCCTCCCCAAAGCTCTTTTTCCCCTCAGGTCTTCCAACTAACACTCTATATGCATTTCTAGATTCACCTCTTCTATATGCCCTGTCCATCGCGAATGTCTGGATTTAATGTTCCTAATTATGTTAAGTGAAGAATACAATTAGTGCAGTTCTGTTTTGTGTAACTTTCTCCATTCTCCTGTAACTTCATCCTTCTCAGCCCCAAATATTTTCCTAAGAACCTTATTCTCGAACAACCTTATGCTCTGTTCCTCTCTCAAAGTGAGAGTCCAAGTTTCACAATCATACAGAACAACTGGTAAAATAACTGTTTTTTTAATTCCTAACTTTCAGCTTTTTTGAAAGTAGACTGGATGACAAAGGCTTTTCAACCAAATAATACCACGCATTTCTCATATTTATTCTGCATTTAATTTCCTCTCGAGTGTCATTTATATTTGTCACTGTTGCTCCAAGTTATTTGAATTTCTCCACCTTTCCAAAGGATAAATTTCCAATTTTTATATTTCCATTTCGTACTAAGTTATGTTCTGATCACGAGGCATAATCATATACTTTGTTTTTGCAGGGTTTTCCATGCATATTTCCTCACAAAATATCCAATCATCCACAGCTGTGGAGTAACCAGGTGACCCGGGTTCAAATGCCAGTTGGAGCAGTTACCTGGTTCACGTTTTTTTTTCGGGGTTTTCCCTCAACCCAATACGAGCAAATGCTGGGTAACTTTCGGTGGTGGACCTCGGACTCATTTCACTGGCATTATTTCATTCAGATGCTACATAACCTAGATATTGATACAGCATCGTAAAATAACTCAATATAAAAAAAGATCCAATCAAGTAATTGACCCGAGTGGGATTCAAACCATGTCTGAGAGCAGCCTCACTGGTGAGTCCTGCTAGCTACCCCAAGACTATGCCAGTGGCATCTATGTTTTTTACGTGTCATTAGAATAGAGTCCCACTACTGTACGTCTGAGTGGTTATGTCACAGGGTCATCGAAACGTGGGAAATCACATGACAGTTACTTAGTTAACAGAGACCTTTTCTTTAAAATATTTTAAATACATAGACTTCTGAATCTGTACAACAAATATTTTCAGGAAAGAGCCTAACAGCCCAGCCACTAGCCTTTACAGAGGAGCCAGCAGAAACAGGTAGCGGAAACCAAGATGCGACATAACCATTTGGACAGACAATAACTGGGATTGGGGCCTGTTTGAATTGTCGAAAATAAAATTCAGATTAAGTGGGGGACAGGAATGCAAGCAGGGAAACCATGCCTTATCATTTCCTTACCCTTCACTTCCACTGCTTTGTTTAGTTTCGAGGTATATGAAGCATTGGCGGTTCGTTAAGATTATCTGCGCTTTGTCAGAAGAATCTGACAGATTATCGTAATAGTATAGAAAGCAAAGCTAATTCTTTCACTAGTGACATTTTGAGTTTCTAAATATTGTAGTATTAAATTGAGTTTTAGTTCAAATAGGCCTACTATTTTTTTTTCCTTCCGCTTCTTTTTTTTGGCCTGTTCGGATTATTCAGAATTTCGAATTTGCAGGGTTCAAAATAGTGGAGTTTTACTGTACTTATATTAGGTGTTTGAAGGGCAGAAGTTCCTAATTTAATTATGCACAGTAAGAAATACACAAAAATGTTATTAAAATTTTTAAACAGAATTGTAAAAGAAAATAATATAACAACTCACTCATCTCCAGTCATTGCAAATTCTCCTACTTTCTCGAGAAGAAATTCGGAAAGCCGGGGTTGTAAACAATCAATTGACAGAAGAAGGCGCACCAAACTCTCCTGCATATTTCCTCTTGCATCCTTACAGTCTGCAGATGTCTTGAAAAACAATTCATTACCATTAGTATACACCGATTTGTCCATCCTGATATTTCTGCGAAAAATGCTGGCTTTAGAGTGTTCAATGTTAACGTATATTTAAATGTATTTTTTAGAGACCTGTTAGAGATCTTTTAACACTAGGCATGTTAAAACTGATTATTATACAGAAGCACGCAAAAAGTACTTTCAACACTACTGCAAAAACAACTTTTAACAATGGCTTTCAACTCTATGCACCAATGGTCAACTGTTTCCACCAGATATCACATGGAAACAATCACAACTGATCAATAAAGTGATACAAGTAATACCAAGCCTATATTTAAAGATGACTGTTTTTGGTTATCATCATCTCATCTCATCACAGATGTAGTGTAAACCAACCTTTTATGGAGCATCTTGCAACGACTCCATCAGTAAATTGGTCTACACAATTGCTTTCATACGTGTGAATGACGAACAGTCAAGTACCCGCCATTAGTTAAAAAAAATCTTCACTGCTTACTTCAGGACGATTTGATAAAATTAAGGCGGTTGACTGTAGTGAACCGACTGGCACAATTCAGTGATTTTCTTTGCCCAATGCTGGAAAACAATCGAACACTTAGACTAAAAGTAAGCCATGGTCTGTACCTTTGTATGAGTGAGGACCTTCTTGAAGTTACTATTTTCATTACAATATTTCTCAAAATCCTCAATAAAATTTTCAACATTCTTCGGATACAGAGGATTTTTCTTTAAGTAATAAGTCACATCACGTGCGAAAATGGCTTGATCTCGAGCTGTAACAAAATATAAACATTAAGTTACGCAAGTCACAGAAAAATTTTTAAGGAAATTCGAGGTCCGTTTCTGGGTAATTTGCTAGGAGCAGTGTTGCATATAGACCACTTTTACACTAAACCTAAAATTTGTTTTTGCAAGATATACTAAAACACTAACCTAACCTAACCTTTTCATTAATCTGCGACAGGTTACGTTAGGTTAGTTTAGTGTTTTAGTATACATTGTACACACTAAGGTTAGGATTAGTGTAAAAGTGGTCTATATGCAACGACGTCTCCTAGCAAATTACCCAGGGAACCTTATTATTAGTGCAAGTCAATATTCCGCGAATCACTTAATTTAGCAATGTGTCTGCTAAGTGAGTTTGTGTACTGTATGACGGTCATCTTCATTCATATGACCTAGCAAACTGTCCAAATCTCTTATAGAGAATGTATTTATTTAGTTTTCATAGTTTACCCAACAACAATAAGGGTAAACTACTTACAAATAACAAAAAGGTAGCAATTGAAAAAACTTATACAAACTAACTAAACTGCATATAGGCCTAGATTGGGCTTTTTGTATTACTATGTATGCTGTTGAGAAGGCATTTTCCCATAACAGTGCATGCAATTTTGCAGGGGAATTTCTAAGTGTCCGCTATTCAGATGTTAATTTTAAAAAGTTTCACTGTAATAACTCAGAGAATGAGATATTTTTATGTAATGTAATACACCTCTGCCTTCTGTAAATCACAGGTCTACCAAGCAACACAAGATTAAGCTGTCTCACCGTCGTAAAATACAGAACAATGGTACAGCACTCCGTATTTTGCTGGGTTCCAGATTACAATGATATGGGTATGTTAGGTTTCTTTCTCTGTATAAGTAAATGTTTTGACGTTGGGTCAATGTTACTTATGTCCCGCCCACTATAGAGACATAGGCAAATTTTACACATATTTAGTATAACTTGTTGCTTCTTTGACAGTTTAGGTTCGGTTAGTTTAGGTTTTTGTTATAGCCTACCTTGCAACGATTATAGCGCAACATTGGCAGTGATAAAAGTGAAATATTCGTTCAGTGGGCGTTGGATACTCTAAATTCACCGTTATTTCTATTTTTCGCCCTTTAAATAAATGAACAGTTCTGTAAATTATACACAAGAGGTATACATTAGCCTATACGTACAAAGCTCATTTGTAGTATCTCCATCCTGGAAAACATATCCAGAGTTTGTTACCACTTCTTCGAAGTAGGACCTGGATACACAAGGTCTATGACGCTTGACAGAAGCGTTGTTCTTTTCAGTGTCGACTTCCTTTCTCTTTTGCGATGTCGTTGGCAATTCGAATGGAATATTTTCAATTGCAGCAGCTTCAGATACGGGTGTAGATGTCACCAATCGTGCCGGACTAAGTCCGATTTTTGGAGTCCTAGACTTTCTTTTGTACATAATTTGCACTTCAACGGCGAACTTTCTTTATGTGTATATTGTAACGAAATAAAATGCTCAATATTCATTACACAGAATATACTCCGCAAATCATTACTTTGTAGAAGAACGAAAATTCAACTATCACGTGAAATAGAATACCGCGCGAAATGATATCCAGAGTACTTAGAACACGATCAACCAACTGTCGAAAAGTGGCACAAATGTGCAGCACAAGCGCTCAAGGTATATTGGTATATTCATCCATGGTATATTCCAAACGGCAAATGACAAGTTCGTTTGTAAATTATGTGGTACACACTGCAATAAATATCAGGTTCTGAAAAGTAGATGCACCAAAACAGTGAAGAAATCATTCTCTGACGATCAGCGTTGATCGTCGTAGACAAACCATACCCATAGCGTATAAGAATCCATGAACCAAGATGCAATGGTATTAAACGAGATAACGCGAGATGGCGATACATTCACGTATCGTCTCGTTTGTTTTGATGTTTCTGGTGGGATGGCAGGCGTCCGTATTAGTTGACATTTAAGTGAAATAATTTGTATTGTTATTTTTTAACTATGCAATATCCAAAGGGCAGCGGTATTTCCTCTCTGGAACCGTATCAGATGGATTTAATAAAGCTTGCAGATCTGGCTGGTATATCAGTGAAACCACAGGTTTTATGGTTAGTATAATAATTATAATTCGTACAAATTCTAGTCACGTATGGAAAGGAACATTCTGACTTGTGCCGATCCTATTGTCCAGTGTCATTTATAGGATCTGTCTTCCCTCCCCCATCTCACAATGGAACTTTTTGTAGATCGCGATTGTACACTTTACTTTAACTATTATGCAGGTAAACTTCTATATCATTATCATAGTTCTTATCATTCAATATGTAGGTATTCATTACTTTAAAATGGTAATTTAGGCAGTTTTGGAATGTGAATGTAAATAATAACCCTATATTGAAAGGTATGGGATGTCCACCGGTTAGATTGATCGGAAAGAGCAGAAACTATACATACATACGTGTTTTGCCCAAGGGCAGGTCTTTCATTTCACACCCAGCATTCTTCAATATTCCCTATTTTCTGCCTTCCTCTTAGTCTCCCCATATGATCCACATATCTTAATGTCTTCTATCATCTGATATCATCTTCTGCCCCGAACTCTTCTCCCGTTCACCATTCCTTCCAGTGAATTCTTCAGTAGCCAGTTTCTTCTCAGCCAGTGACCCAGCCAATTTCTTTTCCTCTTTCTGATCAGTTTCAGTATCATTCTTTCTTCACCCACTCTTTCCAACACTACTTCATTTTTTTATTCGTCTGTCCACTTCACACTCTCCATTCTTCTCCATATCCACATTTCAAATGCTTCTATTTGTTTCTCTTCATTTCGTCGTAATGTCCATATTTCTGCCTATATAATGCCACACTCCACACAAAGCACTTAACTAATCTCTTCCTTAGTTCATTTTCCAGAGATCCGTAGAAGACGCTCCTTTTTCTATTAAAAGCTTCCTTTGCCTTTGCTATCCTCCTTTTGACTTCCTGGCAGCAGCTCATGTTACTGCTTATAGTACATCCCAAGTATCTGAATCTGACCACTTGTTCTACTGCTTCATGTAGTATTCTCACGTTTACCTTCTTTATTTTTCTTCCTGTGACCCTTCATGTTTGCATTTATCTTCATACCATCTTACTGCTCACAGCTGTCATTTAGCTCCAGTAGCATATCCCTCTTCCTCTTCTGCTACCGAAACTATAGTAGAATTAAAATAACAGACTTGTGACATTTCAAGCCGTTCAAGGGGAATCCGCTAATGGAATGGCTCTGTGGCAGCCAACATTATATTGGAGACGAAAGGCACGCTGGGTTTTGACAACTGAATCACTATTCTTGAAAAATGTCTCGATAACGAAAGCACGATGCTCCAAGCTCCATACTTCCATGATTACACAAAATGGCATCAAAGATGCTAACAAACGACTGTAATCAATATCCATAAACCCTCATGTTGCTCAGTAAACGGCCTTCTAAAACCGTCTGATTCCTTTGCTGCACCTTGTACTTTGTACTGTTTACTGTACGTAAAATTCTGTTGTGTTATTCACTGGTCTTAAATTTTCCCATTGATTATTTATTTGGAACTCTTATTAGTTTTTCATATTGTATTATTGCGTGTTCTTTCAGTTCCTCATATAAGCTATGCCAGAAATGTAACCATTATAATTTGCAAAGAACTTGATTTTGAAATTTATTCATTCCTTTTAGATTATTTTTTGATGCTGTGGTTATTTCCTCGCAATATTTCAAAGGTCTACTGACTGAATTGACATACTAAAAATCCGATCCCTACTGATCACAATATAATGTGATCAGGGCTGCTATGTTTAAAAGTTCACTAGGTGCATATAGTTAGCCAAGGCTGGATTTAAGGAGGGCAACCGCCCTGGGATCCTGCAATCCATCCATAAGAAAGAAAACATTACCTCTAATTTTCTGGTTAGATGCTTTCTTGTCTTGTGCCTACAGTAATGTCCTTCCTGCGTGAAATAGTTGGGTAACAACAATTTGATCGTGCCGGCAATTGAATGATTTACAAGAAAAATCTCTGTTCACCATTTAAGTTCTCGCTCTAACTCGATATATTAGCTTCCCTTTAGTCATGCTGCGACAGTTCTTCTCAAAGTATTCCCAAGAACTGGTAGACCCTTAGTTATGAAACAGCTGCCAGCTTATCATGTGGTGGTCAACAGTACATAATGGAGAATTAGAAACACTGATTTGTAGGATATGAAAAAAGACTAAGGAAACAATGCAACATGAATGAGAAATGGAGCCGTCCATCATAAGTAGAGTTCTTTTATGTGCCATAAATCTACAACACAGTCCTTCCAACTTTACTTTTCTCCAAGAGGAAGCCATCCTATTTAAATCCCAAATATTGCATTCTGCTAGACTTGAATCCATGAACCCTGATCCACCCATAGATAAATAAATAGATCCACCAGCCAGCATGGTAACTGCATGACCACCCAAGGACAACAAGTGCTTAATAATGTATCTCCTGGCAATAGTAAGAGTAAGGAATAGTATTGTTGGTTTGCAGAAACTATGTATTTATATTCTAGACTTTGGTATGTTAACATTTTTTTAAAGCTAATTGATGTTCTAACATACTGCAGACCTCTGCTCTAGAGACAGAAATTTCTTTCATTCCCTGGTAATTTTGTGAGGAGAAACAAAGGGATACACTTCTTCAGAGCAAAAAAGAGTTTAAGTAGCTTGGAAGTTCAGACTTTTTTGTCTTGTACATTTAGCTAGGGACAGTTCAGTATCAACAAACATGCACTTCCGACACGGAGGTACAATTAGGTCCACAGAAAATGTGATCACTGCCTGAACACACTGATATCATGCTAGGTTGAGTAATATAAGCTACATATAACATTTGGATAAAGCAAGCAAGAACAGTATAAAAGTTTAATATTCTGATCTCTCTCCTTGAAATTTATTAAATGTCGGAATAACAATCTTTCAGGTACTTTTTGTGAAGTGTTGACATGAAATAAAATATATTTTTCTATGACCTGCAAGAATAAAGGGTTATCTGCTTTATGAAGTGGAATGTTGGCACCCACCATTATTTTATAGGACTCGTGAAAAAACGGACTATACTTCTTTTTAAAGATGGGACATGACAGGAGCGTTGCGATCAGAAAAACAACTGAATGTCACATAGCGTGGTAGGCCTGTTTCTATGGTAACAATGGTTGAGTTGCCAAACTTACCGTTTCCACATGACGAGTGCTTATAGCTCTCTTGGCGACATTTGTGGATACAATGTTAGCATTGATACGTTTTGTGTTTGATTCTCTGTCGATTTTTGTATTGTTTTCTTATCTTTGCGTCAATTGTCAATGAATGTTTTAACGTCAATTGCTAGCTTCCATCAGCTGGCAGCATGGTAGTCCATATTGGCAACATAGCACTGTAGTTCCAAGCTCGGCCGCTTAACTGTCATGTCCCATCTTTCAAAAAAACGAGTATAACTTCAATTTGAAGTGAATGCAATTGCAATTTACAAAATATATAATCCTCATTCCAAGAAAACAATCTACTTCCAAATTCCTCCATCAAAGCATTAACCCGCAATTCAAAATATATAATTTGAAAATTGATAAATCCCGCTCAAAATATATATCCGAATTCCTTTAACAAAATATTTACCTTCAATTTTTGGAGTCCATTTGAATTCAACATAACTATTTACTTGTTGGTCTTTCTGTGATCAGAGCATAGGCTGAACTGGACTGTGTCCTGGTTGTGTATGAACTAAATGTAAAGTGAACGTGAAGTATGAGATGGTATACATTTGACACAATTCAAGCGAAGTCCTGTTGCTGGTATGTTTCCAATAGCCTTTATAGGCAGTGACTTCTTTTGATTGCAGGCATGGCTCAGACTAACCATTTTTTTTTCCTCTCTCCCCGTAACCCTGTTCCTCAGCCATGCACTTGGGATAGTGTGTCGGAACTTCCGAGCTTTAGTGCTGAGTATTGTTTTTTAAGCAAGCATGCATATATTAACGACATTGCCAACTAATTATATATGTATATATTTACATGTTTCAGTATTCTGATAGAAATGTTGGAAATGAACATTCATCCAAATTCACTGCATTCATTACTAAGAGACATCTGCAGCCGACGGGCAGTGTCAAGAACAGCTCGTACAGATGCAAGAAAATCTAGTAGTCGCAAATCAACGAGATCTGCTGAAAAAACTCCAAATTCTAAAAGCAAGACTTGAGTGTGGGTTTTCATTCAGGATGACAGCAACAATCATGCACAAATACAGAGGTCTTGGATTTATTTGTTTAGATACAAGGAAAAAATATACAACAAAGAGTAGCAGAGTGTACCAAATCATGTAGGCAGGACAGAATTTTTAAGTACAATTTATTTAAATCCAAAATGAATTTAAATGTAAATTGTCTGAAATATTATGTCCACTGAACTTGTTACCCTAAATGAAGGCACCTTTAATTAAAATACAGCTTGTAATTATTGACATTTTGTACTTAGAATCTTTTGCATAATTGTATAGAATGTTTGCATGAAGGCCTAATTATGAAACAGGAGCACAAATAAAGTAAATTGAGCTTTGCTTTCAGTAAGTTTCATTGTTTACTGTCGACGTTTTCTAGTAGATGTCACAACAAAATATCAATATAAACAAACAAGTGAAAAAAAATCAGTTATAAAAAGTTAGTATTTTTAACATGTAACAGTTATTTTCATCCATATATTAAAAGAGAAAAGCTAAGACATTTATAAATTAATTAAATTACAAGCATGTATATTTCACAAGATCTAGACTTGCAATGAACATTTCTCATCATCTCTCAAGATTTTTGGGTGAGCGACAATGCATGTCATGGACTCCAAAAGAGTTGACCAGATTGTTTTGGTATAGGCAGCATAGTAACTTACAATCACACTTACAAAATAACATGACAAAAGTTATTTTTTACATTTTATACAAGGTAATTGAGTGTTTATAAACAAAACAATCATTACAACTCAATCTCTTGTGCGCTTACCAGGTGTATTGTTGAGACTATAAAATGATGGATCATCACAGACCTAAGATTGATTGATTTTCAAGCACATTTTGTTATAAAACATTAGTGGGGACAGTTCACTACTTACTAATTAAAAAAATAGTTACAATCATAATGCAGCACTGAGCACCTGAATAGGAATACAGCTTAACATTGCATCAACGTGCGTAACTAAGCGACTAGCTTTCCACACTTAGCTTTCTGTTTGCAGTCATGTAGATGATGCCCTGTCTAGTGGGACAAAGAGAACCACGTGACGACTATGCCTTCCAATCCTAAAATAAATTGTCTATAAACAGCATCGTATTATTTTACGTAAGTAATCTAGCCTATAAAAACAGTGATGATAAATGTGATAAGAGCTACAGCTTAATTCTGTAGGTAATTCCTTGGCATCACTTGTTAGTTGCATAATTTTTAGTACAACATCTGTACTAAAACCAGTGTTCAAGTTTCATAATGCAATTATTGCACTTTCAAATCAAATATAAATACTGCCAGAGTACTTACACAGTACAAACGGATTTCTTGCTATTTAACACTGAAAATAATATACAAGTTAGGATTCTGAAAATGCTCTAGCTGTAGAAATATTCTACTATGCTAGGCAGCTGATTTGTAAAACCTAGCATAACACCTCTGTGAAACTATTCGTTTTTATCAGAAAGCAACGTTCTTTTTATAATATATTTATAAAATGCGCACAGAAAATCAAGCCATCAATCAGCTTGATGTATTAAAAACGAGATCGCAATTAATTACATCACAAAGGATCAAGTCATTGCATGTCTTTGACACAACAGACTTACAATAAATTCTGGCTTTGTTAAATTTATATGTAGTTGCTCACTAAATAACAATAACATTGTAGCATTGCTTTAATATGTACATTACAACAGTGCTGATGCAGCCACAATGGATACAATTATTCCTTCCACAGGAATCCATACAATATAGCATCTTTCCAACAGGTTCAATAATATAACAATGAAGGCATCTCGTGTATAAAAATATCATCAGCAATAAGTTTCTCACAATAATGAAATATTTGAAGTCAAAACGATTTTATGATATGCCCCTTGGAAGCATGAGAAATGAATGTCAATTTTCAGTTTTTTTTTTTTTTTTGAAAATGACATAAGAGTTCTTAATTATTTAATAAATTATATTTTACAGCAAACTTTTATGTAACCACAGTTGGTTATAAAGTACTCTTCATGGTCAAGACTGAAGCATTTCCCACAATACTTAGATAGTCTTATATGAAGTATGACTATTGAATAATGGAACTTACAAGCACCAAACGAATACAGGAAAAGACTATTTAACCTTGCACTGTGAACTCTGTCCTGTAAATTTCAGAGCTGAAATAGTGTTCAATTAAAATACTGAAAAGTTTGTCAGTCTCAATTTTGTCAGTCCGGCTGAAGCTCTTCAATTGTTAAAAGAAGTGTATGTGGAACATTATACGTCATATTTATGTTTTAATATCACAAGTTTTTACTGAAGACTGGAAAGGTTCAAATGATGAAGGCCCTGAGTGTCTGAGCACACTGAAAGTGTTACAGAACTCATTTGGAACGACAGATGTTAGAGTACCAGAATGATAATGAACAGTGTAACATAGATTGAAATATTTTATGTGAAGAAATGAACATTGGAAAGGATGGTGCCCAAATTGTTCCCAAAGTTCTCACATAAGAGCAAAAGAAATTCACGTACAAATTTGTTCAGGCATTTTGTGAACATTAAAAACAGGTAAAGTTGTTGTAAGATATTACATTTGACTAGACATAGATCTTTCACTAGATTACGATGGAAATATAATATGTGTATTGGAAGACAATGCAACCCCAAAAGTGAAAGAGCAAGTCGAAACTGAAAGCAATGTCAATTCGATATCAAAATTGTGACTTTGCCTGAATTACTTTTAGAAGAGCAAAGAATATCAGATCTTAAAGAAATGTTGATTTTGTAGTAAGCAAATTCACCAGTCCACAATACCTTTTCTGTAAAAAGTTTCTACTTGCGAAAGGCATCAATGTCATGAAGCAAGCGTCCACTTTATATGACTATGAGGTTTCTCTTAGAACTGAAATTTGAAAAAGTGAACTATTGAACTGGTGTAATAGTTTGAAAAGGAAAAATGGGGGAGGGGGACACCGAAGAGCAGTTGAAGCACTGCCAGAAAATCTGAAAATGCCAGACCAATATGCAACGGTGCAGGATTGGAATCAAAAGTCAGATTTTAATACTATTATCCACAAAGTATTGTTACACTATCAGTTCCGTTATTTAATAATCATATTTTTCAGAAGATGAGGTAATTTGAAAAGGTAATTGAATTTATAAATTTAAATGACATACACAAACCATGCTTTCTGGAGCCTATTAGGTACTTAACAATTGGAGGAGTTAGACTTTGCTACATAGTAATCCATTTCCTTTCCTGAAGGTTGGAAGGCTGGTCTCTCAAACACCATGAATCCTTTGTGGAAAGTTGAAAACAAAATGTGATGACAAAACAGCAGATGAACTATGCTGCTGTTGCTGAACTGATCATATCAACTATGAGAACCTTAGGGCCTCTCTTGCCTGTATTTGATTTTAAAAAGTGATGACAGTTTCTTAAAGTTAACTGTTACTTCAATGAAAGGTAGACTGGACTACCTTCTAAAATAAACTACAAAAATGTATGGCTATAATACTGTAACTTAAACCATCACTACCTGTAGCAACAAGCTTTACTGGCCAGTGTAAAGTAATTAAAAATTTAAGAAGAAAGGAAAATAGCACAAGTCAAAATATATATATAAAAAAAAATTCTTGTAGTAAATCACCAAATCTGTAATGTATAACAAGTTTGTAATAGTATAAACTTGTGCAATATATTATAAAAAGTCAGAATGACCCAGCCATAATCTAGTTTCTTATTCTTACATTCAACTGAATATTAGAAGTCAAGAGGAAATCTCGCAATTCTGTAAATTGTCATCACTCTATGGGTATATACTATTTACACTACAAAATGCGCAGGTGAGAATTAGATATTTTGAGGTATCCCGTTGTTGATTTTAACAGAACACAAACTATCATACTGGGAAGCCCTTAGTCACAGTTGATTTGAACACTACATACAATAAGAGCAGCGCTGAACAATTTCCGAGTTTAGCAACAACACGGAAGTGAGCAAAATAAAGATGCACGTTTAGCACCTCCAAGTTAAGTCTGAGAAATATGGAACAATTTTCTCTGATAAAAGCATACAGAGAAAATGTTCGTCTTGGCACAGCCACCATTAACGCTGTAAAGAACCAGGAATTTTGGTAGCGGAAAAAGACATTTGAATATCTTTCTGGCTTATTATTCACTTGTCTCAGATATTCAATTATCCTCTTTCTCTGCCTAAAGTGCCTGGATATTGCCATAACAGGTCAGATTCAATCGAGGTATCTGATTTCTGACAGTCATGTTGAAGGACGGTTGACATTAAACTTCATCTGGAGCAAGTTCTTGGGAAAGAGCTACGGGAGGAGAGGTGTGGGTATTGTTGAGGGACTCTGAAGATGACCCCCGGGGTGGTTGGCCTACTCCAAGACCATCTCCTACTCTTCCTTCTTCCTCTCCTCCAGTGTGTCCTGCAGCTGGTGCTGCACTCAAGCGAGCTTCAAGTGCTCGGATTCGTGTTTCATGTTTTACAATCACAGCTTTAAGCTTCCTGATTTCTTCATGGAACTCCTCTAAAAATTTATCCTGTAATAAAATAGTGAATTTATTAGCATTTCAATATAGTGTATAATATATGCAATATATTTAAAGCATTTTACAATTAAAGAAGACAGAATTACTGTACCATTCCTCCAATAGTAAGCTAAAAGAATTTACCTGGTGGTATAGTTAGATACTTGCTAATTTCCCATACTGCGCTGACTACAGAAATACTGTTATCATAAGTTTTCAATAAAATACTGCATTGGCACGAACATTTTGGGTAGGAAAAAGGGTTTAAATTGATTTTAACTATACAATGTCGAATAATTTAATGCTCATGGCTATTAGTGATGACGCTGATTAAAAAAGAATGCAATAGTCTTTCTTAGAATCCGACCTAAGGGAAGTCCGAATCTCAGAATAGGATTCGTCACAACAAAAAAAGACATACGCTAATAGCTACACACACCAGTATATGCAGTGTTAGAAAAAATAGACAAATATAATGAATGTGAAGTATGGCTAAACATATCTCTATATGGTAACAAGTAGCAATTATTTCTTGTTGTTTAGTGAACTGTCTGAAGACAATATCCACAAATTATGAGTTTGGAAGAATGAAACATATACTGCGAAATGAGAAAACCCAAACATACTTTGGAGGGGGAGGGGAAAAATCGGCTGAAAGTAGCATTTTCTACCATTTTTGAACAGTTGTAACACTTGAGAAATAGTGAATCAATATAAATCAAGTTTTAATAAGATACCATTAGAACTTACAGGTAACTGGACTGTTGCACCACCTCCAGATACTCCTGTGCCCCCTGAACCACCTCTTGAGCCCTTGGGAGGCATTTTGTCGAGTACATTGGAACGGCGGCTCACTTTCAGATCAGACTTCTGAGTAGATGGGACATATCCTTCACGTAATGATATGAGAAGTGGTTCTGCATCCTTTCCTGCTATCCATTCTTCTGCAGAAGTGGCTGCTTGGTCCCCAGCAGTATCGGGGTATAAATCTTCTTGGAAAAGCTCTGACTAAACAATTAATAAAATGTTAGTAGTAGTAATAGCAGCAGCTTCATTCAACTATACTTTCAACTTCAGAGATTATTAACCATCAAAATTCGTGGACAAGAAATGACAGGCAAAATTCTACCTGGAGCCCTCTATTAGGGACAGGATTCTTTTACGTGCAGTAAATCTACGACAAGATATCAGTAGATTTACTTCCATCCCAAGAATTCAATGCTGGCTTTGAACCTGTGAATTCGGGATTCAATGGCAAATGGAATTACAAACAGTCATTCTTTCTTCATTGTATGTATAAGCCTGACATGATAATGAGAAGGATAATTAACAGAAATGGACGAAAAACACTTGGTATTAATTTTCAGCAAAATCAAAAGGAGTAAGATCAGTTTCTGCTGAACAAGGAGTAAATCAAACTATTGCCATCTAAGACTGTTCATTCTATCCACATGTGTACATCTGTATGTTAGTCAACTGTCCAAAGACAGATCTGGACCCCAAAAGTGACACCAACAAAACATCACTCTTGAGGCAACTAGGCCAGGAAGTAATAGGATAAAATGCGTATACAGATGTATATACAGAGGGAAAAAACACACACACACCATGTTATTTGCGTAATTTCTCCCCTTTTTTCTCAAAATTCAGAGGCGAAAAATAGAGGAATTATGCAGTGACTACAAAACAAAATATAAGGAATAAACTGGTCATAAATAACACTGAAGGTTTCACGTACTAATCAAATTAATCTTTAATACTAAATAACTGCAATAAATATATATATGATCTGAGTAATTATGGATTTCCTTTTTTTTTACTTTCTGTGTCAATTCTAATGCCAGTAGCCTATACAGGTCATCTTGTCAGTGGAATCATCGGCATTTTTACAGTAAAAGGGATGGATAATGACGTTGGGTTTTCATGCTTATTTTTAAAATACTTGGAATCTTCGTGAAGGATGCTCTTAAAGTGAAAAGAAATGTCCAGTTTTTTTTAATGTAAGGGGAGAAATTACACAAGGAAAATCAAATTCGGAAAAATACATCCTAAAAATCTTGGGGGAGGGCGAGATTACGACGGGAAAAATTACTTGAGTAAATATGGTATAAGCCATTCATTATCTTGTGAAACTTACCTGTGCGTCAGGGGAAGAAGAAAGTGAACTGAGAAGCTTCCCTCCCTTGCTACGCTTCTACTACTTCACTTACCCCCACCACAAGGTTCTTACTGTGAGCTATGGCACACTTATGAGTTTGGTTTCACAAGATAATGAATGACCTATACGAGTATATCAGTCATTGTTGAAAGGAAAACTGTTCTAATTGCGTAATAATTGTTAAGTTATATCTTTGTGTTGTGCTTAAGCATCACTCATAGAATATAACTGGTTTGTTTCATTCTCTATTAAAAGCATAAAAAACTATGAAATCCATCAAAATGTCCACGTCGTCAAAACTGACTTGGTGCCTTTTACAGTGACCGATTCAATATACTCAATTATTACTTCCTAATACATTGGCATTATATCATAAATTTCTATCTCCTATCCTTGTATACTGCTAAATGAATTAGTGCAAATTTGAGGAAATGGTCGTCACACTTCGTTATATGTACAAAAGAGTGAACTTGTTAGTGTATCCACTATTATGACATGTAATCTTCAAAACACTACAAAATATCCATACAAATATCTGGTAAGTTTCCAATAAAATACCACCTTATAAAAGCAAACTTTCTTTGTGTTTGTTTACAGTAAAAGATAATGTCCACTTGTGTTTTTATAAAGGAAGAACAAGCTACAATAGAAACGAGTATGAGTATCTTGCATGTAAGAAATGTGTGTTTGACAACTTTCTTCCATCTCTAAACTGAAGTATGTGAAAATTCGTATGAAATGTTAAAAATTATGTGTCTCATTTTCAGATGTCATACAAGTAGAGACATAATATTTATCATTGTTCCATTTGTTTTTTTTTTTTATAAATATAAAAATGAAAGAAAGCCAATTTACATACCTTCCTTGGCACAGTCATTGTAATAACCTGACATAAACCAGAATTATTCAGCCTATAAAAGCGCGTGATTTCGCAGCTGTTAACATCACATCCTCTTTTTGGCATCATACCAATGCCTCGTTGAGGATCTGGTGTTTGGAACGTGTTGATATAGTGCACAAATGGTGGCTCTGCTGTTATTTCAAAATAACGAATAACACTGTCACCCTGAAAAGACAAGATGTTTATATATTATAATTTATGGCAGTGAATAATTAAAATTATTATAATCACCAACAAAATGCATGCATGTACACAGAATCAATCAGTTTTATTTGAAAATGAACAAATTCAATTTACTAATGGTTTTGTTCTGGAATACATTCATATGTGTTCATGCATACGAAAAGGAACCACTTGGCGGCTTGTAGTTTCAGATATAATCCAAAAAAAAAAAAAAAAAAAAAAAAAAAAAAAAAAAAAAAAAAAAGAGAGAGAGAGAGAGAATTCAAACTAGTGAATTTTTTTTATGCCTTTGGTATGATCACATCCTAAGTATAAATACTGAAGTCCTGGATCAACTGGATTCACATTCAAATCACTGTCTATATCTGAAAATAGAAGCTGCCACTGTCTATATCTGAAACTAGAAGCTGCCAAGTGGTCCCTTTTCATATGCACGCACACATATTATGAAATTTACACAAGCCTACAACTTTTATGATCAAGGTAGTTTCAGGCAAGCATATGCAAGCGCCCACGTACATCCACACATATTCAACCAAGATTACACAGTCATGTGTGTCTACTAGTACACGTTGGACACAATAATTTTGTTACATCTACTTTCATGGGGATGATGGGTGAAATTTCTATTTTCTACAATTGTTAAGTTAGAGACTTTATATGTTTACACTTCATTCCCTTCCTATAAGTATTCATGCTTATACTCTTAAGTTTCATTATGATCAGATGAATGGTTTTTTGAGTTATTCAAATTAAAAATAGCATATTTTCAAAAATCTCTTACAGAATTTAAGTTTCATGCATGACTCATTTTCTCTGATATTGTTAGATAAGAGCTAAGTATCCAGAATTTTAAATTTATATCCATAAATGGAGAAAAAAATTATATATATACACAGTATGCAACTTCAAAATTTAAACATTTAGTGTCCACTAAATATGTTTTATTTTTTTAATTTTGAAAGTATTTAGTTTATCAAAAGAATGCTGTGTTTTTGTTAATCTTAGTACATAGAACATGCAGTAAAAATTTCATGTTTTTGCATCAAAATTGTTACAACTTTTACTCTTTCAAATGTGCTGAAAAAAAAGTGTCAGAAAAGAGCTTGTAAAATATGCATGGAATTGATATTCAAGAGTGCAGCCATTTAAATATGACATAAGTTTCATGCTTCTAAGGGCTGCAGAGCACTGAAACATGCTGAACAAATAAGAAATTGTGGAGTCATTTTTCGCAAAAAATACCCTCCCTCCCCTTAATCAATTTACACTTCATTTTGTTTAAGACTACAAAATATAAGTACTGTCTTAGTGAAACATAAAACATAAATTTGTTAACTTAATAGCACCTATCACATTAGTAAGATATATTTTATCTTAAATTATAAATAGCTTACAAACATAAATCAACAAGATGTTTTTTTTTATGCTGAAGCAGGAACTACACATAGTACAATAAATAAAAAATGACTGAGCATTCTCTTAATGCCATCTGGTTGACAACTTGAACAAGATAACGGATTTTAAAAGTCTTTCTGTTATTTCAACCACACTATTTTCCAAACGTAAATGAAAGTTGAACCTATTTTATAGAGTGGTTAAGGATAATATGACTGGCTGGTATAGCAGACAAGTTGAAGTCCGTATATCAGTACAGCTGAGGTTACTTCATACATTTTCGTGAGAGCCTAATGATACACATAACATTTAGAGAGTTAAATTATTTTTTTTAACTGTACAAAATGGTAAACATTCAAACTGATAGTGATAACTATGTCAAAGAACTATTCGCATATTTCAATCCAAATTATGCATACTCATATGCTGTATAAAGTTGTACTTCTTAAGAAATTAGGCCACTATAGTATTGTATAAACAAACGTCGAAGTAAGTCACAAAAAATGTAGGAATATCACTAAGAATATTTGTACTGAACTTGGTTAGCCAATTCAGCTGGTGTATCTCCATTCTAGGAGCTGTTAATTTTATTTCAGCAACAATTAAAAGCAGAACTAATGTCATTATTTATCTGGCATGCTAGATGACTGCCCTGTTTATCTTATGTTTGAGCCATCTCTGAAAATGCACACTCACTCACCTTGCCGCAGAGATAGACCAGGTTTGTGTCAGGGTCATAAAGTGGGAACATGACTCCATTACTTGTGTCTAGTTCTACCATGACTATGGGCTCTGAAAGATGTTCTGGTGCTCGGAGGGAATACTGCCTTTCAGACATTTTACTAAAACCTGTTGTGAAGATGAGACCACTTTTAAGGAAAATGGCTCTTGTGGCTTTTGATCCCTCATGACACACTGCTTCCTGTCGATCAAAGGAAAATAATGCTATAATTAGCAATAATCATTATTACAATATTGCAAATTTTTCTATATCAGTAATATTATATTTTCCAGAACATGTTATAAAATTACTTTTCGCAATTAAAATCAATGTATTTCAATCATGTAACAAGAAAATTGTCTTACAACTCTCAACTCTGAATTTTTAATAGATTTTTTTAGTTGGTTATTTAACGATACTGTATCAACTATTAGGTTATTTAGCATCAATGAAATTGGTGACAGTGAGATGATATTTGGCACGAGAAGAGATTGAGAACTCGCCATGTAATTACCTATCTTATGTTTGGGGAAAATCCCAACCAAGTAATCAGCCCAATGACTCCATCTAGAGTAACATGACAAAACTGTGATCACTTTTCTATCATAAACATTGTTCGTGGGCATTTACATTAGACAAGTTTCATGATGATAATAAAAGGAGAAATGATTAATGCTAGCAGAGAAAAAGAAATAACCTTATACAATCCTGTCTACCATAAATTCCACTTGAACTCACCAGAATTTGAACCCAGGTCTCAGGTAAAAAAAGAATAACTCATGTTTGACCAACTATCTTTATATTCTTTTGTATTCAAATCATATTCTTCTTCAATAGTAAATTATTTACCTCCTGCACTGTGCCTGTGCGTGGATCAATTAGTCTCATCTTCTTGTCTTTACACGTTGTAAGAAGTTGAGAGCCATCCCAATTCCATGATGCACTGTACACTATATCTGGATGACAGTCAATATGTACTAAAACCTCTCCTGTCCCCACATTCCATACTGCAACTTGATTATCTGAGCCTGAAATCAGACATTTAACATTAATGATATTTTATTCAAATATTGGACGTTGCTTTTCTTTAATTCGACGTGTATCTGAATAATATGAGGAATGTTTGGAAGCTATATAGAGTAATAATATAATATAAAAGTTACTCCACATATTTCTAAGTTCCTTAAGTTCAGATATTAGTATTTAATTAGAATCAAAATGATATGTGAAAATGTCTGAAATTATTTTAGTGTATGCTTTTCTTTTTAAAATAAGACGATACACAAAAACTGAACAATGAAAAACAGAGCAATTAAGTTTCGGTAGTATTGAACAATATGATTCCACTTACAAAAGTGCAAATTATTTCCACCTAAAGCACAATAACGCACAGTAATATTTATACACTTTGTTTCTTCAAAATTTGAGCAAAGAAATAGGCAAAATCTCACCATCTGGTTCAGGAGAGGTGCAATGCAGCTCCACGTTATTGACATTGAAAAGCAGTTGATTTATAAATCTTACACTCCATATTTCAGTCAGATATATAACCACCAAATGGAATGTTCAAAGCATTCTTTTTGGTGCATGAGGCTCTGTCAAAGTACCCTATGACATATTGAAATCTTTAGGTTTCAATTATTTTACTATTATTAAAATCTCTATCAGCTTTTTGAAGAACTTGCTACAGATTCTACCATTTCATCTATTTTAAATAATTTTGAATAGGTCAATGTTTAAATATTGACAATTGCCATTTTTTTTTGTATTCACCTCATTAACTGCCTTCATGATTTTAAAAACTTGGACATTTCTCTGAATCCTTGTGGTCAATCTCATTAGAGGACGGATGATTTTTTTAAAATGTTTCATCATTTAATCAAAACTATCTTTTCCCAAGATCTATAAATACCTTAAATATTTCATGTCACTTTGTATTAAGTGACAATATACTTCAAGTATAAATTGAAACGTAAATTTATTAGTGAACAGAAAATAATAACATATCATTATTTTCTGAAGGAACTCACCAGCAGTGAGGAGCACATTTTGTGCTGTAGGGTGCCAAAGAACAAGACCCACTCGTCGCTGATGATACAACAAATCCACCACTGGTTCCGTTAATGTTCTGTAATCACAGAATGAAAAATAAGTACATTATGTAATATCACTTCGATTTCTTCAACATTTCTTACAATAAATACTTTCTTCTGCACTTTTCACGTTTATACAATTTTATTGGTCAAAATATTCAAGCACAAAATTAGACTACACCAAAATAATCTTACACAATAGAGAGTTCTTGACTTGCAGCGATATGTTTCGTAATCCTTGTTTCTCGTTTTATTTATAGTGTATTCCTTTCGTTAAGTTATTAATAGACAAAAGAATAAGTCCAATTTATTGTTCTTAATTACACAAGAATCAATCCACATCTCAAATACACATGGTTATCATTGTTTTTTCTAAAGCAAAGCATGATATTCATATTGATTTCTAATCTGGAAAACTTAAATAGTACTTTACAAAACATCTTTCTACGACACAGACTTTTAATGACAATGCAACAAAGAAGCAATGATAATTTCATAAAATTAAGAGAAACTAAGGTAGTGAGATATCCTATTTCAATGCGACTTTGTCCACAATTATTCTTACAAAATTTCCAATGAATTAAACCGAACTTTCTTTGGTGAGAAGAAGCTAACTGACGGAGTTTTTAGTTGTCTTCAATCAAAGGAATATGATGCATAATTTTACAATCTCTCTTTCCAGTAAGTAATAACACTCAGTTGTTAAAACAGTGGCTTGTGAACTTTCATTGAGTCTTCGATCCTAAAGATCTGATAAAATTTTATATAGTAATACCAGATGAAAAATATCCATCTTCACCAAGGCCAATGCATGACCTCCATGTTTTCATCAACATATAAACTGTATGTGAACATGATATTTTAAAAAATTACAATTTTGAGATCGAGCTTGAATCACATAGATCTTCAAGATGTCTTGCTTCTCAGCATCAGTGAACAGAAACCAGACATCAATCATCTGTTATTTTCAAAAAGCCAGTTCCACACGTCTCATGAGATAATAATGCATGCACTGTTCCGCCAAAATTTGCATATTTAGCTTGTATCAGAAGTCGAATTAAACAGCTTTTCCTTGCGAAATATTTACTGAAAATTATTTAATTTAATGCCCAGACACTTGGATAGAAATCATTCGTCTGTGTAGTTCCCAATATAGTTTTACTGAAAATTATTGTATGTATAAATTTATTTCTATTTCGAGAAATTATTTTTAATATAATGTGTAATTTTGCCCCTAATGGAATGAATTACCACAGCAACAGTTGTAATACTTTGCGAAAAATGAACCTGAGGTCTGAAATGGAGTTAAAAGAAAAAGTCTTTCAAGATAAAAATCATATTATAATTTTTTATCCCAGTGTCCCTTTAAAAGTCAGAAAAAATCGTTACCAATGTACATAAATCAATTCGGAAATGGAGGGGGAGAGGGATGAATGGATGAATAAATAAATGAAACAAAGATAACGACTTTGATGATTTTCAACATTCTGCTCCCTTTAATGAAATAAATACCGTAGTCCTCAATTCACTGACGCTAATTTATATTTAAAATCAACAGAGCATAATATGCATATCATATTATGATCTAGGAATATGATAAAAAAAAAACTCTCTCCCATTTTTTTGTCTTAAAGAACAAGTTTTTAATATGAATCATAAAGTAGTAATTACTGCCACAGATCAAATATAAACTGTGCCTTGTTTAAATTGCTAATACGTTAAATACTTGTGTGTTTATTGTGGCTGTCAGGACAGCCAGACCAGTCTGACGAAAGTATGATAAGGGACAATGTGTGTCACTGCTAAGATAAGAGGTATAAATGGAAGAATGGTGTACAAACGAAAGTTCATTTAACAGTTTTATCTAAAGTGCACTTTAAAATACGTTAAAAGTAGACTGTCATACATGGCCTAAACCGACTGTTCAAGAACAGTAAGTCAGAATAGTTAATTGATTTGAGAGTTCGTCATCTATATTAATAATAAATCTGTAGCCGAAATTTTTCTGGTAATTTTCGATTTTCCAAAAATAATTAACCACCCTGAAACCGAAAATCGCTTTTTTGAAATTTTTGTTTGTATGTCTGTCTGTATGTTTGTTACCTTTTCACGTGATATTGGCTGAACGGATTCCGATGAAAATTGGAATATAAATTAAGTTCGTTGTAACTTAGATTTTAGGCTATATGGCATTCAAAATACATTATTTAAAAGGGGGGTTATAAGGGGGCCTGAATTAAATAAATCGAAATATCTCGCTTATTATTGATTTTTGTGAAAAATGTTACATAACAAAAGTTTCTTTAAACATAATTTGCGATAAGTTTTATTCCTTGAAAAATTTTTATAGGACTGATATTTAATGAGATAAATGAGTTTTAAAATTAAAATAACTGCCATCTAAGGCCGTGTAATGAATTAAAAAACAAATGACTTCGTCTATAAGGGGCCTTGGACAGCAACAATCAAAAGCTATGAAAAATAGCCTACAGAGAATGTTTCTGTGTTTGTATGAAGTAATATCGGAAGCTAAATTAACCGATTTGTATAATTAATTATTATTTCACCATTGGAAAGTGTAGTTTCTCTAGATGGACATAATGCCATAATGTTATTACAGTAACTTCTGATATAATATATTATAATATGTAATATTATGTAATATAATTTAAGTTATTTGAAGGGTTCAAAACCATAGTGGGCCTAGCGCCATTTACTGAATACGTAGAAAACAAGGGTTAAAATTAAGTTATTACCATAATCCAATGGAAACCTATAACAAGTAAAATAAAATATCCACATTAAATCTAAATGATGTCAATCTTCATTAAACTATGGTTGCATGTAATAAAAATTAAGAAACATGTTAAAGGAATTGTCATTGCACCAAATGAGTGTCTCTGGACCAAAATGATCGCATTTTAATTATTTGGATGCAATTTAAATTAAGTAACTTATTAAACGATTTATCCTTCTATCAAACACGAATGTTCCCTGGATCAAATGTCCTATTTTAATTATGTAATTACTTTATATTTATTTCTAACGGGTGCAGCGGAGCGCACGGGTACGGCTAGTTATAAATAAAATGTAATCACCCTAATTACTGATATTACGATATTGCCCTCATATGCAACAAAAATATAACACAGTATTGTGCCTTGTAATGTATTGCTAACAATGTAAAACTTGCAGAAAAATAATTTTGATAATTTACCATTTAATCAAGAGTTTTACTATACAGGTATATTGTATTATATTATATATTATTTTTATTTATTTACTTTTTGCCCAATGTAAGGGCCTTTTAACTTATTGTTATTTTCCCAATTATATTATATTCTTACCATATTTACAACATCACATAATGTATTATTTCAATGAAAATGCTGGTGTGTGATAACATCAAAAATTTTCCGATATCTGAATTAATAAATAAAGCAATGATCCCTTCATTTCTTACATATTTATCGCATTTCTTACATATTTATCGTAAATAAAGATCGCATAAAGAGCAAAATGATTATTACTATCAGATTTGTTTGAATGTAAGGTGGTTTATAAGTTATTTTGAAAAAAAAAAAACACACACACACACAAAAGATGTGAGTCACATGAATATTAACAGGGTATTCTGTGTATTTCAAACTACATTCAGAATGTTTATTTATTGCCTTAAGACTGCTATGTCAGACGAAAGATACATAAACCAACCAATAACATTCTGTTTGTAAAGTGACAGCAGATTCATGAAACTTGTCAATGGCCAGCAAACAGTTTGACTCCTAAATATGATTTCCACTATTGCAATGTAATGTTTAAAAAGTTGAGAATAACAAAAGTTACATTTTAATTAACACATTTTATGACACCACAGAGGGAGCATTTTAAACATAATAAACCAAAACAGCGCGATTGTATATCTATTGTGATAATAGATAACTGTTTTCCCCCTCAATTTCTGTTTGAAGCATTATCAGCTACTTTATTTTCGTTGTAATATTAATATTTTATAGGTTGATTTTTTTTTTTTCTGAAAAACACTACCTACATGTCCCCGCAAAAAATTCGTCCCCAAAATGTACCCAGATTTAACTTTTTTTTTTTTTTCAAAATATCTCCGGATTTTTATTATTATTAATAATATGGTTTAATGACCCTTGCACACTGCTGTGATAAATTTTGCTAATGCAACTTGGCCGTTTTAGCATGATTCCATGACCAAAACTAAAGGTGAGGATGTAACTACAATCGAATCTTCCTTTGTTATCGAAGTTTGAATACCCTAGTGCCTGTGTTGTTCATTCACAAGATAAGGTATCTACGAAAAGATATCTATGAAATGTACTTATATTACTGAGCCCTCCTCTGAAAAAACCAAGAAGAAGAAGAAAAGAGTATGTGTGTGTGCATTTATGTAACTTATTAGGTTGAAGTTACATTTACATAACATCAATATAAGTTGATCTTTTATTCCATTTCTCTTTTTCACATTTCCTTCTTTCTCTCTGTAACTGTCAGTTTGTGAATATGACAGTCAATAAAAAATAAGTACCTAAGTGGAATAACAGAGGAAAGAGTCATATTGTTCATTAATATTATACTTTAACTGATTATTTAATGAAGCTGTATCGGTTGAGAGGTTATCTAGTGTCAATGGAATGGCCCTAGCTAGATGAGACCAAAGATTCGCCATGAGATTACCTGGCATTTACCTCACACATGGGGAAAACCTTGCAAAGAACTGAACCAGGTAATCAGAGCAAGCGGGATTCGAACACATGCCCGAGTTCAGCTCATTACCCCTGAGCTATGCCAATGGTAATATCATACTCAAAGGTGCATATGTACAATCTGGATATATTTTCTTATCTTTCAATGATGTCAATATAATTCCCTTACTACTAATTTTGCTATAATTTTCTCTCTGAACTAAATACTGAACTTTCTTTTCATATTTTAATGTAACAAGAAAGTAAAAACGCAACTTTTATGAAGATCTACTTATACTTTTTTTGTCTACTCCGAGCTTTATGTTCTTTATTAATCATAATAACTGCAGCATTTTGTAGTTAATCATAATATAGTTTAATTTGAATACCTGAAAAATTATTAATAAAAACATAAATTATTTTGCCACAATATTTGACATCTGCTAAACCGTGTGTTCATAATTTCCTTTCTTTGATGATTGCCATCAATTAATTCCAAAATATTTTCCTTTGTCACAATTTTTTAATCCCGAAGCATATAGTAATATCTTAAGGTAACATCTTAAGACCAAAGCTTGTTTACCTGCTAATGCCACTGTCAGGAATCTGCCATACTTTGACAACACAATCTTCAGATCCACTAGCTATAACATTATCATTATGTGGACACCAAGCTATATCTAGAACAGGTCCTTTATGTCCACCTACCAGAGGGTGGTCTGCAGCAATTCTCCCTACCTAAACAATAAGAATACGTTTAATAAGTACAAATTTTGGGAGTTCAAATATTGTCATTACCCTACACAGGCTTTAATAACGTATCACACTCAATACATTGTAATTTATAAGCCAACAGAGTCCTGCTGAAAAAAAAAAAGTTCTATTACTGCCTCTATCAAAATGTAAATCCACACAAAAAAAACTCTGCTAATCATCTTCAATTAACATTCTAATACAGAAGTTAATGAATTCCACAGTTGTACCCACTGCAGAAACAAAGTTAAACTTTGTCAAGCTAATAACAAGAAGGCCTTGACTGCTCATAACTGGAGGAAACTGACAAAAGAAAACTTCAATTAACTCTAAAAAAAATTGATAAAATAGTACAAAAGAACTCTGTTTACGAAAATACTGAAATCTCATGGTCTTTCGGCCTTCCAATCACTTGTCTAACAACTGATTTAACGTCAACCAGTAATAATAATATAGCATAACCAGAAGTTAATGCATGTCATTAGCCACTACGTTTCAAGTTAAGACAGAAGAGCACAATGATAATATTCAATTTTCACAGCTGCAAGCTTTGAAGTAAATTTATACAACAATGTGCCAATTTGTTCAACTAACAATTGAACAGACTAAGTTATGCTACAGATTAGGCCTACTTCTATTTCTTCAAAAATACATTATACGAAATTAACAGGTTTTTTAATTACGCATAAGAAATTTTCATATCTATAATAGGCCTAAAGGGTCAGCTGATGAATATATAACTTTCTTTAGTGTTCTGGCAATTATCAATCAATATTAGGGTCTACTCTTAACTGATTTCATGCATTCAAGTGATCAGCATGCAATTTTGTTTGTATTTTCATTTTTCTGAAGTGCTCTTTAAATAATGATATTCAATTTGCTATCAAAAGGAAGTCTTAATTCCTCCATAATTTTCAATAAAAAAAGGAATTGTATTAGAAAGGAAAAATATAATAAACATTTAATATTTAAGTTGTTAATTAGATGGAAAGATTATAATAAAGGAACATCTCTGTATAATCTTTAATCTGAAATGTAATATTTTAACATTACTCAGCTTTGAAACTGATATATTGTAAATTCCATTCATAAATTATCAATAAACATTGCAATACAGAACGCTGATAATTAAGCCTAATTAAGAAATCCCTTTGACAGGTGTCAACTCACGCAACTGCTTTCATTAACAAGATAGCACACGTTACAAACGTGAAGATAAAAAATAATATTAATTCAGTTACTGTACAGTATTTTCTTAAAATATGGAAACTTCACAACCCCTGTAATTCCATCATTCACACAAAATGTAGAATACTGTACTTGTCACGTTTAAATATTACCTTAAGAATTGCAATGCTATTTAAGATGCAAAGGCACCACAATAATTATCCCTATGGTACTCCATGTTTAATTAATAAAATTACTTCAATAGTTTTTCATCCATTAAAGTATAAACTACTTTCATTACTCTTCCAATTCCGCCGCGAAAATAAGTAGGCTATTAATAAAATGTGCTTATATATAAAATAAGGACTTCCCTTAATATTTTGATACATTTTCTAACAAAAAAAAAAAAAAGTAATAGTAACTCAATATTATTTAAATTTTAATAACGACAAGCTACAGTTAAACAGATAATATAAGATAAGCTGATTTAAATTAGTTATTATCTATTACACGCGACCTTAAAATGTCATTCTTTGTATGTAAAGAACAACTTAGAAGACTGGTGATATGACATGAAGAAGCTGACTTGGGAAAACAACACAATGAATACAAATACAGTATATTGAGTCAATGGTCAGAGAATCAAAGTGATTCCACAGTTTTAAAAATAACTTTACTGTAGTGGTATTTTCCGTGAGAAAGCAGCAGTAAGGAGGAAGAGGAGCGATTCATTCAGTTAGTCAGTGTGTGGATATTTTGAGGACAAGTCTAAAAATATCTCAGGCCAGCCTTGAGGTGATGGAACTAACAAACCAGCATCACAACTTCTGACTGCCACAGTAAATGTCACATATGTACACTTTATTTAAGTGTGAAAATAAACTGATAATTTAAAATACTCGACGCTAAAACTTAACGCAAACTAATTAAAAAAAAAGAACAACTGTTTTCATGACAACTCATTATTTGACACCTGTCAAACACTTCGTAATATTAATTAAACGTGACAAAATTGAACAACCCTTTAATTCATATTTTAATACGTCCTAATTACTATTTACTTTACAATTTTTCGATATATTGACACCCATACGAAAAGCGTGCATATTTCTATTCTAACGCAGAATAGACCCAGATAATAATTTATTTACATCAACAGAAATCATAACAATTGAAGATAAGCAGTAACTAAGCAAAAAGCAACCAACGAAGGGTAGCAATAATTTGAAATGAGAACTTAGTAATGGCTTATCACACAAACAGGATATGGCTTATCTTAATGACCAGTACCGTAATAAATACTAGAGGAAGTTAGATGCTTACACTCAGGGGAAATGTGGTAGTCTACATCCGCTACATAATGGTCATTTCCTTTCACATCATGCTGTTCATTTCAAACAAATTAATATCCTACCTTACTCAGAGGTAACACAATAAATGCTCCACCGCCTGCAGATTCAACGATGATAGCGAGGAATTTGGGATTCACTGCACAGAATGTTGAATCCCAGGATGATTTTGAAACCCTTATATTATCATAGCACTGTTCACGCTTCAACGCTGAACCGTACACATGTCTGAACTTACTGCTTCGCACCACTCTGAATGACATCTAGAAAATAAGGGTCAATACTTCGTGTTACGAAGAAATACAAGCTGTATAGCCAATATTATTGTCAACCCTAACCTAACCTAGTGTCATGAATTACTAAAGCTGAGGTTAGGCCTCCTAAAATATTATCTTATTGAATTATGTATTAAACCACTATTTTATAGTCAAATTAATTAATCTTCCAGCTAAAATTTACCTTTACCCCCGTACACACACAATTCTTTAATTATGTTACAAAGTTATTAATCAACATTTACAAATAATTTATACACCCAACACAACCCAAGAAAGTAAGGCAAGTATCGGTCCTATCGAATTCCTGGAAAGTGTCCTTACCTTTGAACGGAAACAGCGTCACAACGCCATATTAGGTAATGTACCTTGAAATTTTTACGTTAAAAATTTTGACAAAACTAGGATATATATTAATTATAACAAAATTATACATAACAATTCATTTTTTATCACAAACAATACCTATAAATATAATAGAAAATGCCTAAACGTTTGTGGTTTTCAAGATTTTCGTTCACACAGAACCCCACCTCTTAAGATGGTTTCTAAATCTCTCGGAGTATAGAACTCTATTAATAGGTCACGCCCACTTAGTACGACAAATACCGCCATTGCTATGCCACCTTACGGCAGTCTATTGAAATACATGCTATCGTCTCCCATGACTCAATACACATATTTGATACACTTTAGGGGGAGGCGGTGGTGGTGGTGGTGGTGGTGATGATGATGATGATGATGATGATGATAAATTTAAAAAATCAATAGTAATAGCAACAATAATAACCAATGTGGTTACCAATCCAGAGGTCTGGCATCAGTTCTCCTTTTCCTTTAGACTCAAGTCGACTTTTTCTTTTGCATTATTTTATGTTTTCTCTCGAGCAGTGTCCTTGTATAACTTATAAAGACCTAGAGCAACTGCTCAACCAAAAGCTGAAGTCTTTCTTAATTTTCCACACTTTCCGTAATTCCTTTACTTTACCAAGTAATGCCTTCCTTGTTTTCCTTTTCTAGAGGACATCCAGTGGTGCTAAAGGCGGTAGCTGTTGTTACTCTCATGATTTATTATACTAAAATAGTTCTGTGAAATACATAATTTTTCTCCATTAAAATCTAGTCTTCTTTGTTCACTGTTCTACAAAGTTGAAGCCACTCCTGCTTTCTCCTTCCAAATGACATCTAGAGGTGAAGATAATGACAGCAATAACAATGCAATGGATTTTAGCTGTGGAGGACTGGCAGGGTAAATAACTGATCCTGTAAAGAGGCTATCAGTAAAAACTGAAAATGTCTGATGAAGGTTCTCATAAAATATAGGAGTGGTACTGTACAGATATATTGTGCGAGTAGTTTAGGAACAAAACAAAGCATGTTATCTTCCTGTGATCTGGTATAGATAACTATGTTATGTTCTTTGCTTACTTTTAATTACACTCACTTATTTTATCTATTATACACGAACTCGGTCTATACAGCACATTCTGTCCATTAGTCACTACAGCAGGATTGCCAGATTTCTAATGGCAAGAAATAATGAAACGTTTTAATCTTTTTATTTAATCTGCAAGAAAACAATGCGTTATATTTAAAAACTACTAAGGGATAAATAATTCTCATCAGTTTCTCTAGTGATAAGAGTAAAAATCAGAATCATACGGACAGAATTTATCAAGTAAAACAGTACTAACATTCAGCGATTTTTTTTTCTGAGAAAAGCATTTATTTGGCACTAATATGGTAGAATTTTTTGTTGTACTCTATCCAGGGAATGAGCTATTAAAATATGCACCCTATATAACCGACCAATTTCTATCTTTAAAGAATTGCATAGCAGCTACTCTTGGCTACTCAATGCCCTGTGTTAAATTGAGCTTAACATTCCTCAATAGCACTACGGTAAGTGTCCACAAGGATAGAATTATCAATACACCATGAATGAAAATCTGAACAATTTATGAAGGCAGACTCATTATATTCGTATGTTGGTAATATTATGCCACTGGCAGTAAGGTAGGATACAAGTAGGAAGAAGAAAAAGAAGGCACTGAGTTATGATCTACCATGAGATAATCCTATGAAATATGTTTCCCACAGATTAAAGATATGCTAAACGAGTTCTCTTCATCCTCTTAAAGGCATTTAAAAGGGGTATCACAACAATTTTTTTCTCCACAACAATAAGTATGCTTTATTGTCAGAAGAGATTTTATTTCTGAGCTTCAATGTCTTTACATAAATGTATATAAACAGCACTTTACAAAAATTTGTCCTCTTCCTTTAACTCACACTTGTCAATGTTCGTCACTTGTTGGGTTACCAGACATCCAGATTTTGCTGGACATGTCCTGGCTTTAAGATGTATCTGGTGTCCGGCCAGGCATTGTAAAAAATCAGAAACTTTCCTATTTTTCTCTCTCATCAATTCTCAGTGGATCAAAGAGGGAAATCGTTTGGAGACCATTAGAAGAAATATGTTTGTAAACTTTAATGTAAGACATCTATCTTGTGTGAACTTACGCAAGTGTTTACTGGATGACAAACAATACTTCTTGCTCAAACAAACTAGGTCATTAGAGAAGTATTAACAATCAGTAAATTAAACAAGATATGCTTAAATTTGTACAATTAAATAGTTAATTTAATTAAGGGTTAACAGTTTTGTATAAATGTTATTGTTTACTAATACCCTAGATCATATATACATATATGATCTAGGCTAATACTAACATTTTATCATATGAAATATTAAAAATAAACGTCACATTACCATGTCCTGCCTTTTTTTTTTATAGAAAATCCTGCTTTTCATTTTTTTCATCTGGTAACTCTAGACATTTCTACCCTTTGAATCTTAAGCACTAAACTGACAAACAAATCACATTCTTCGTAAAAATATTTATCATCTGTAACACACTTACTCGTATCATAATCAATGAAGGCATGTTGTACAATAATGTTACAAATGTGAGATTATTTCTTCTGTTTTTCATCACATGGGATGGACATCATCAGCTATCATCATCAATATCTGCTACAGGAGTACACTGAAAATAATAGTGTAATATGATTAGACTTCAAGGAAGAAGCACATCTTAACATTTAACTTATATTGAGTTGTTCTTTTTATAATATTTGGCATGGACCAGAAAGGGCTGGTAAGTTTTGTCAGCCAAGTAATCACCGAATCATCAAGAGCAACTTCTTTAAAAATTAAAATTAATCAATTTGGTGAAAATAAATGCCCCATGATGAAGTTCGTAATGCAAATGTAATTCCTCTCCTATCATACGATATACAGTGTTCACTTCGGATGTTGTTGTTTCCTAATACCAGACACTTGGCAACAGTGACGTCGCCAGGATCAGAGCAAGGGGGGTGCGGATGGGGTGCGAGCTGTAAAAATGTGGTACATAAAAAATCCAAAATGTTCTTTCATGCACTTGCGCGCATACTATACATCTGTTTATTAATATTATTAGTATTATTATTGCTCATCATATCCATTACGATACACTATGGGACGTAGTTGTTTTTTCACATCCAAGAAATTTTTTGTTTGTTTTTGTTCTTCAAAATAATTTATGTCTAGTATTTTGTTAATAAACTGCCCTTTGGGGTGCGGAAAGGGGTGCTCCGATCTTTGATGGAGTGCTTGCGCACCCTTTCGCACCCCCCTAGCGACTCCCTGCTTGGCAATGATGAACCATTCATTCTCTTTCACTTCAATATTTTTCATAGATGGTTTCCTTCTGGACTAGAACTGAAGTTGTATCTGCTGGGAGCATTTTTGGAATGGTTCACAAAACTCAGAAATGTTGTTGTTGTTGTTTTCTAATGCCAGGCTGACCATTACAATATCTTTATGGACCCGTCAACCAACAGCAGGTGTGGTCCTCCAGACATTCTGGGGGTTGTGTGTGAATGAAGTAGCCACCAAAACGTTAAAATATGGTGTTCACTTAAATCGGCTACAACTTGCCATTTTTCACTCCAATATGAAACACCGAAATGTAAAAATAGATAACCCAAGTGAGATGGACTGAAAAATCGATAACCACTTCTCATCATCATAACCATTTCACATATTAGACCTAGGGGTCTGTTACGGTCTTTAGCCAGCGTTTTTTTTTAGGACTTTCCAAGTTTCTTTGACCTCTTGGAGTATAGCATAAGATCAGTTTTGGCAAGCGATAGGAGGGCATCCTGGCAACATGTTCTTTCCAATTTCACTGACACTTCTTTTCTGCTTAAATCATTTAAACAGCGCTTCAACTATATCACATCATTCCGGCTTTCATAAATGCTTTAATCTTGATTCTTTAAGTGTAATGCACTAATAATTTCGGTTGTATTTTTCCCAAATGTTTCCAGTATGCAATTAATTAGACGAAATTCACGATACACATCAGCTTTCTTTGTTCCATTGCCTATTCTCGTAACACTTCCACTTTATCTTTCATACTAAACATTTTCTTTTTTTTTGTAGTAATGTTATCTAATTTTTGCAAGTCTGCTGAACTGCAATTACTGAAATGTACAGATACTGTCCAGGTATAGTCAGTGCGTGTTATAAAGGATTGGTGTGGAGGTAGGAAACTGAACTGGATGTACTAGAGGACAATTAGTGTATGTTTAAATCTTCAAATAGTCTGGTTCTTGGAAAATTACATTCAAAATGAAGAATAACAATGGCATTAAACTTAAAGAATCGAGAATAAAGCATTCATGGAAGCCTGAATGATGTGATGTAGTTGAAGATGTGTTTATAGGCATCATATTAAGCAAGTCTGTAAAGCAAGTGCCTTACAAAAAATTAATTCAATCAATCTCTTGAGCGACAACCCATGAAGGGCCAAGGCTAACCAGCTCACTGCTGGTCTCACGTCCACATGTCTCAGCAGAGGTGAACGATCATCAACCAGAATGAAGGTTTCGTGTGGTCAGCACGATTATTCTCTTACGGTACGGTCACACGTTGCTACTTTTGCTGCACAACTTTTGTACTGCAGCTGCAAAAGTTGCGTGTCATGTTCACACGTAAGCCAAAAGTAGCGCGCTGCACGCTACTTTTCGTGCTGCGCAACCCGAGTGCAGCAAAAGTTGCAACTGGAGGTTGCGAGTCTGTTCACACACAAGGCGCTACTTTTTCAGCCGCAGTCATGCTGCAGGTTTCCATCCTCGTGTTGACTTCTCAATATACATTTTGTGGTTATGTTCGCATTATTAATAAACTCATGCGAAAGCTTACTTATCTATTATTTGCTTTCCTGTCCTAACTAGTATTCAGAAATTGACATTATTTTTACTATAAAGCTTTTAAAAACGCCTATATACTTAAATGATAACCAACAGCATATTCACGTAATCAATGTTGGCAATCCTCCTGTTTGAAACTATGCTACGGAAAATTAAAAAAATGAATTATATCGTCAACAAATATGCTCAGACTGTGTTGTGCATTTAATAATTGTTACAAATAATTTATTTTCATCACATCTAACATTAAAATATATCTAAACAATAAAAGTATCATTGGCACATTTGGGTGGCAACACTGGTCGCAACCGCAGCAAAAGTTTCAACAAAACCGATATCAAAAATGCTGCAGCTGCAACCCTGAGAACCCTGTTCACACGTCGCTGCTTTTAAGCTGCGTGCAGCATGAGAAAGTAGCGGGCAGCAGGTTCGGCAGCCACTACTTTTCGGGTTGCACCGTTGTTCACACGTCGCAGTACGAGAGTTGCGCAGTTTTTTGTACTGCAGCGCTGCAAAAGTAGTGATGTGTGACCGTACCTTTAGTTGTTACAGCTGGTTTTCGAAACCGGATTTTGCTTCCCCAAAATTCGTCACAATGTTAGGTGGGCACCAGTCCCATACATTGACCGAAATTTTGTACGAAAATTCCTTCCCCATGACGACTTCAGCCAGCATGCATTTCATAATGCGAGTCCAGGCATGATGCCTTAGACCACGATGCTATGGCATGGGTCAGGAATTAATTAGTACCACAGAATATTTGACACTACAGACAAGGTGTTATATACATTAATATCGTTAAAACAAAGTTCAATTGTAATAAAAATACACAAATACATGTATGTGCAATCATGTAACATGAAACTATGATTGATGTGAGTGGACACTTACGCAATATTCTATAAAACACGTGTGATTGTCAGCAGGAATCATGTATTGGAAGCACAGCAGCCCTCTGTCATCAGTGCGAATAGATACTTTCTGAGATATTGCAAGAGATTTAGCACTCGGTTTCACATGTGATAACTTGTATCTGAAATAAATAAATTTATCAATAATAATAAACAAACATATACAAAAATGTGTATAAGATTGAAATTATTTTCCCATTACTTCCCCTAGAAACTTTCTTTTGTTTCAACTCTTTTAACACTCCCATTCACCCCTGCCACCCCTCACCCTCTTGTTTCATATAATCACATTGTGAAACTGCACCAGGCATGCATACTGTCATTCAGTAATAATAATCCTCATCTCACTCATTGGTGACACAATACATACAACACTGAAGTATACTACGAAGTTAATGTACAATCAGCCATGGAAAGAAAATGTCAAGATAGAAGACCAGCTGAAGGAAATAAACTGAAAGACATATCAGAATGTATTAAATGGATACCTCCACATTACCTACACCTAATTTTATGAATGTTTGAAGCCTACCAGTGTAGATGAACACAGAGCCAGAGAGATAAAAATTAATGAGTTGTAAGTGCAGTGTACACATTGAGTGCTCTTTTGAAATACCAAAAAAAAAAGAATAATTTGTTAAAAGACACTTGATCCTAAAAGAATATTCTTTTTCCTTTAATTTCATAGTTTGTGGTGCTTGTTAATAACATGTCACGATGTATACTTCTGTTTGATGTAAAAAAAAAAGGGAAACCACCAAGTTTAAATTACAAAGTAAAGAATATTCATACTATTAGTCCTTCAAAATGTGCACTTAACATGTATTTTAATACATATGTTGTCTAATTTCTATGTTCATTTTGTATTTATTTTTTAATATGTATCGGTAATAAAACATTACACTATTTATAATTATAGTTTCAATGAAACAGAACTTCCCACTGAACTAAATAGGTCCCTAACTAAAGTACACAGGAAACCACTTGCTGCACAGTCCAAATCGCACAAATGCAGCATACGTTCTTTCGGTAATAATACAGTTGTGCACATGTGTAATGCAACATCACAACATGTCAGTAGCGTAAAAACACTGAGTTTATCTTTCACACCACGTATCATTTATTGTGATGTTGTGATGTTATTTAAACATTAAAATGTTATTATTTTTTCTCTCATTGTACTTTCAAGCAGGACATGATGTATTTCAACCTCCTCCATTTCTTAGCTTGTTCCTGAGCATTCATTTTCATACACAGAAACTTTCTCATTTGTATCTTATCATATATAATAATAATAATAATAATAATAATAATAATAATAATAATAATAATAATAATAATAATAATAATAATAATAATAACAACAATAATAATAAATTAAACTATTGTAAGTTGTAATTATCACAGATACCATAAAACTCAAACCTGGATGTTGCAACTGTTGTACACTGGAATGTTTCAATCATGTCACTGTTTTTGGGAATATCCACCTGTAATCAATGTTTAAAAGTTATAACATTTCTGATACTAAAAGAGAAACATAAAACTGCTCAACTTATTTTGTACTGTATGGTGCAGATAAAAGTAGCCTGTCTCTCGTTTGAATGCGAATGCGATATTTTGACCGTTTGAAATTTCATTATTGTATTCTATCATATCGTATCATAACGAAATGAGTAAACGGCTATAATAATGGACAATTTTATGCAATAATCGATTGTTCGCAATCTTCTTGTCAGTATTTCATCAATCATCAGTCGAATTACATGCGTCTGTTCACATTCTGCAAAATGACTTAGGCCTACTAAGTACAAGAAAGAGTGGAAATTGTGGAGGCCCGCGAAATTTTCAGGATAGAGGACAACTGGCAAAGAGAGCAATACAGGGTTTGGTTAAAGAGTGGCATGCTATGCGATCTCTGCAAGTGTATCTGAACATGATTAGACCTGCATAGCTGTGTATTTATTGATGCTGTAGGGAGCCACTTTCAACATCTTCTATAAAAGGTGAGTCCTTTTCAACACTTCGCTTCTGTATTTCTCTTCTGTATTTACTCTATACTTACACAGGCTACTTTTACCTGCGCCACTCTGTATAACAGAAAATATCTTAATACAAATTTAAGTTATTTCAAAATTGATTGAAATATAAAACTACTCAACTTATTTTGTACAATAGAAAATACCATCAAATTTAAGTTATTTCAAAATTGATTGAAATATAAAACTGCTCAACTTATTTTGTACAATAGAAAATACCATCAAATTTAAGTTGCTTCATAATTGATTGCTCTTATTTACCTTAGTGTCCCCAGCAATTCCCGATGTAGTGATACGAAAATAAGGTGGATCTGGTGATAGTAAAATCTCTATTAAGTCACTTGAAGAGTCTAACTCTGCAAACACTTCCTTAAGGCACTCTGAGCGAAGAATGATTTTATTCAGAACACTTTCTGCAGAGAAGTTGAAATCGAGTATTTCTTCTGGCTCTAACGTCCTAATGCTACAATCTGTAATAACCCCACCTTCTTCTAGTCTGAAACATTTGATCAAATTAATATTTCCTGCATTATCACAAAAAGTAAGAGAAATAACGAATCATAAGAAGAAAGGAAGACAGAAAAACACGAGAATAAAATGAGAGGGAGAGAAGAAAATAAGTTGCAGTACAGTACAACCTTGATTATCTGTTTTAATGGACGAGACATGGTGAACAGTTAATCGAAGGAAACAGTATAATCCTTATCAAATTTAATGGTTTTAATCTATCTAGTGTCATCTAAGATCCTTTTAAATAGTTCGTTATTTTTCTGCAATTTCCTATACGTATTTTTTTCGAAAAAGCCACCTAAATAGGCCACGCATGATCCAAACACAAAGCATGAGTCCTGCTCGTTGATTCCTTCTTGCAAAAAATAAATTTATGGGAACTTGTCATTTGCAAAATAAGTGATATCAGAGGTCCTGCTAACAGGTACATGTGCCACTTAGTAACGCGAAATTGAAGAAGAGAATGTAGTGGTGGCAGTCCTAAAATAGTAGTCATTTTACGTTTAGTGACAGTGGTGGTAGTAGTTGTAGTAGGAGCAACAAGTCTAGTTGTTTCGAAATTTCACTTGTACACACTAACGTTTCAATCTCTCTCTCTAGTGTTTTAAGTCAGATACTAATACTATATATTATCGTCCAGATTTGTAATGATGTACACGAGTTTAGGTACTCTGAATAATTTCTGACAGTAATCTCAATTATAAATGTGAGTTACATAGTTTCAGATGTTTCTACTTCGTCATCAATATTCCATAACCAATTGTCCTCTGTGCCATCTACAGCATTAGAAATTCAGCACTTTTTGAAGGATTTTATCCTTCTTTTCACTTTCACTTTTTCCCCATGGCAGTTGATAGTTTGGAACAGATATAAGCTAATACCATAATATTATGCTCGAAATTTGTACCTCGTCTTATCTGCGGAAATATAGCCTACGGTATTCTTTGAACTTGATGAGTGAACTCTGTAAGTGAACATACAATTTTCTAAAAAACATTTAAACTCAGCCATATTAACACATTTTACCCCTTGTTACAACGGCTAAATGACTCAGACTCACTGAGAACACATGTATGATGAAGTTTGGCTTTCATGCACTAGGAACCAAAAGTACTGAGAAACCTCGCATGTGGCCCATGTTTAGGCTGATACCCCAAGTGTTTTGCAAGGACTAATAAGTACTGCATTATACTTACAACATTGTGAGGGGATATCCATACCCTTGATA